>NW_027185720.1:1763420-1765883 GCF_028583685.1 Petaurus breviceps papuanus
ACAGAGAGAGACAGAGAGACACAGAGAGAGAGAGACAGAGAGAGAGACAGACAGAGAGAGAGACAGAGAGAGAAAGACAGAGAGAGACAGAGAGACACAGAGACACAGAGAGAGAGACACAGAGAGAGAGAGAGACAGAGAGACACAGAGACACAGAGAGAGAGAGACACAGAGAGAGAGAGAGAGACAGAGAGAGACAGAGAGACACAGAGAGAGAGAGAGAGACAGAGAGAGAGACAGACAGAGAGAGAGACAGACAGACAGAGGGAGAGAGAGACAGAGAGACAGAGACAGAAAGACAGAGAGAGACAGAGAGAGAGAGAGACTGAGACAGAGATTTTATTTGCTTTACTGCCTGGATACAAAAAGTCATATTCTGAAGTCACCACTTATCCTATTATTATTCTTACTGGTTAAACCCTTAAGACCCAATATCTACCATCCATCAAAATTCAATGTATATCATACATTTTTAATCAAGCTTTGTGGACTAACTATATTTGTGTATACTTACTTTTAAAATGTAGAATTTCTGCTCATAATTGTACTCATGTATGTATTTGTACATACATTTAATTTTGGGATCACTCCCATGATTTCACTGGTATAAGAGACTTAAAAATTCCTACTAATGCAGATCCCAAACTGTTCTGCAATTTATAGTCTTACAGAATTGCCTAGTACACTGAAGGTCTAAATGCCTTGTTCCCTAGGCACACAGCCTATATGTGTCAGATGTAGGCTTTGAGCCCAGACATTCTTGACCCCAAGACTATCTCTTTGTCCACTATGTTACACTGCTTACACTCTCTGTCCATCTTGGTCAGGACCTATGTTCTCATTGGTTTGGGGAAATCCCAGTGAGAAAATGTTTTATGGTAGACCAGGCCAACCATCACCGTTCTATAAATTATAGCTTTAGAAAACTGCCGTGGGACACTGAAAGGTTAAGTGAGTTAGCCAGAATGGTCACATCCCTTCTTAACTCTGAAGTCGAGATTCTTCCCCTGAAATTACCAGTGATCTCTTAATTGCTAAATGTAACATCATGCCCTCAATCTTCATTTCTCTTGATCTCTCTGTAACCTTTGACACTGTTGACCATGTTTTTTTCTTTATAGTCTTTTCACTCTATATTTTCACAGCACTGTTTTCTCCTAGTTTTCTTCCTACCAATTTGATCCATCTCCTTTGCTAGCTAGCAATCCAGGCTATGCATACCAGCCATGGATATCCCCCAAAGCTCGGTCCTAGCCTCTTCTCCCCCATACTCAGTGATATGATTGGCTTCTGTGGATTCAATTATCATCTCTATGCTGATGATTCTCAGAATCTCCTTCTCCAGACCTACCCTTTTCCTTCTCCAGTCTCATATCTCCTATTAGATATCTCTAACTGGATCTCCTGCAGACATCTTCAACTCAATATTTCCAAGACTTAACTTACTTTTTTCTACCCCAAAGCTTACCCTCTTTCTAACTTCCTCATTACTTCTGAGGGTACCACCTTCCTCCCCAGGCCCACAATCTAGGTGTCATTCTCTACCTCACGCTCTCTCACTCTCCATACTCAATCTATTGGCAAGGCCCATTGAGCCCAACAAAGGACCGTTGCAATAGACTATTGGTCTATCTCTTTGCCTCAAGTCCCACTCCAGTCCATTCTTTACTCAGCTTCCAAAGTTATCTTCCTAAAGTGCTGGTCTGACCATTTCACTCCCCTACTCAATAAACTGCAGTGACTTCCTATTCCCCTTCAGGATTAAATATAAAATCATCCATTTGGCTCTTAAAGCCCTTCATAACCCTTCCCTATCTTTCCAGTCTTTTTACATTTTACTCTCCTCCACATACTTTATGAACCTGTGACACTGGCCTCCTTGTGATTCCATATCCTGACTCCAGGCATTTTCCTTGGCTATCCCCCATGCTCAGAATTCTCTCCTTCCCTATCTGTGCCTCTTGCTTTTGCTGGCTTCCTTCAAATCTCAGCTAAAACCTTGCCTTCTGCAAGAAGACTTCAGTGGTCTTCATTAATGCTAGGAGCTTTCATTCACTTGGTTATCTCCAATTTATCCTATATATATATCTTGTTTGTATGTTGTCTCCCCCATTAGATTATAAGCTCCTTGAGGGCAGGGAACTTTTTTGCCTTTCTCTGTATACCTGTTGCTTAACACAATGTCCCACACATAGCAAATGTTTAATGAATGCTTATTGACCTGATGAGTTGAAGTGGGACTTGAAGCCAAGACTTTGTAATTTTCTGAGATCAATTCTCTCTCTCTCTCTCTCTCTCTCTCTCTCTCTCTCTCTCTCTCTCTCTCTCTCTCTCTCTCTCTCTCTCTCTCTCTCTCTCTCTCTCTCTCTCTCTCTCTCTCTCTCTCTCTCTCTCTCTCTCTCTCTCTCTCTCTCTCTCTCTCTCTCTGTCTCTCTCTCTCTGTCTCTCTGTCTCTCTGTCTCT
>NW_027185720.1:1765983-1773558 GCF_028583685.1 Petaurus breviceps papuanus
TCTCTCACACACACAGCCTCTCTCTTACAGTCTTTCTCTCTCAGTCTCTCTCACAGTCTCTCACTCTCTCTCTCTCACAACCTCTCTCTGTCTCTCACCCTCTTCCTTTCTCCTTCCCTCCCTCTCTCCTCCTCCCTACTTCTCTTTCGCTAGCACACATACACCTCTGAATAACTATAGCACTATTCACTGTGGAGTAGAAGTAAATAGAAGGTGGATCCATATAAGGGAGTTTGCTATAGCAAAAGGACCTCATAAGGTGATTTTGTGTTACAGACAGCAGGGAGTTGAGATTTTAGTGCAGTTAATGCCTTGTAAGCCTAGGAAACAGGTGTAAGAAAGTTTATCTCCATCTGGTTGCTTTGAGATATACTTCTATTTAGTGGACTCTGACGCTTCCCCCTTATACCACTATGTGTCGCTATGCTGCTGCTGCTGCTAATCCCTATTCTAGATTCTGTGAATTCACTTAAGAGGACACAATTGTATTTTCCACTTGAGAAACAATATTTGGGGAGGGGAAGAATCGGGAATGGACTTTTAAAAAAGTTTATAAGAGACACAAAATGTTTGTAGTTTGAAATGGGGTTTTAAAAATGAAGATTAGGTGGGTTATGTTTTAAAAATAGAGATAAAACAGAACATATATTTGGTATTCACATGAACAATAACCATTGACATGTGTTTATATGTAATGGGAGTTTGGTGCAGGTCCATATCACCTGGGATGGAGTCGCCCACAGAGGAGGCACTGGGCACCTGCTTCTGTGAGACAGAGATGGTGTACATGTGGGCATCCTGCATTGGTCTACCAAGTGTTTGGGAGTGGCTTCTTTCTCTATTGACTCCATAGCCAGAACTGTCTGAGTCTTAAGATCCACCTTACTAAGAGTAGTCTCTCTTCCTAGCACAAGGGGGTGTAATGGGAATGTAAATTTTGAAGATCTTCCCTGCCCCTAGGCTAAAGTGCATCTGGAGCCTGGGGTGGGAGGCTTGTTTTTCAGTAGATACTTCTTGATTGGCCAGTGGGTCAATAAGGTTGTTACATTCTCTGAGCCAGGAGAAGGGTATATAAACCCTGATTTGAGGCTTTGTTTTGGGGCTCACTTTGAGAAGTGTTCTGTGATTTGATCTGGATTCTGGAAAGCCGTTGTCCAGAGTCCCCCGGCTTTGAAACCCAGATGTTGATTGGGTATGGATGTAATGGTTGGACAGTTTGAAATCTGTCTACTTGATCTGCTTCTGTCTTGATAATTCTGTCTATATACTTTGAAGTTCGGGGTGTTGACCTTTTTCCCCTGAACTAGGTAAACGATACATGTTTGACTGATTAAAGTAAGCTTGTTAACCCATTTTGAGTTGCTTTCCTTTATCAAAGCAGATCCAAGAACCTGTATGGGCAGCCACCCTGAGGACGCTTGGGGTGCTTGCTGCTACAGGGGGAAGGGCCTGAGAGCCATCTTCTTTCCACTATGGTCGTAAGGCCACATGAAAAATGGGTTTGGGGTTTTGGTCTTCTTTCCTTTATCTTTTTCAGTTCTAGGTGCAGGGAGTGGGGGTCTTTGACCTAGGAGCTCAAGTCATGGGGATCTTGCACTCGATTTGAACGTTGCAACCAGCCTAGCAGGCAAGACTTGAGAAGCATTGGTCTAAGACACTAGCCCAGCAAGTTTTTGGATTTGAACTTGGAGGGACTAATATCATATAAAAACTGAATTAAGTTGCCAGCCTAATTTCCTTTCCTTCCCAGGGACTGAAGTAGTATGGAGAGATTACACCTGCAAGGTGATGGGGGAAATGTTTGTATATTTGCTCTTATTATACCTTTGAAACAAATATTCCTTTGTTAACACATTAATCTGATGTTAAGTGGTTAAATGAGTGATGGGGTGCTTGGGGCTTCTAAAATTGGGGGAATTATCTGTGGAGCTCTGGCCAATGGCAGAGAAGAGAGATCCTTCTGACCCCCTCAGAGTATTAGAGAATGTTAGAGAAAGGGTAAAAATGTAACAGACCTAGCCCTCAGATAGTGAGGTCAGAGCCACTTATGTTACACAATACATATTACATGTATGTGTATGGGTATGTGTATAGTGTGACAATAAAGTATAAGATGGTGTTCTCAGACCCATCTAAGCCAGGCTCAGTCTGTTCTCATATCTTAAATATGTACAAGGGCAAAGTGGTTGCTTATATGCCATAAACACTGTTTTGTTTTAGGTTTAAACTGTAATAGAAATTTTCTTATTTTATTACAATTGTAAAAATGAACCCCAAGGCTACCAGGAAATACATATGTCTAATAAAAGAAGTTATTTGTAATAAGAATGTAAATTTTAAAGATCTTCCCTGCCCCTAGGCTAATGTGCACCTGAAGCCTGGGGTGGGGGAGGCTTGTTTTTCAGTAGATACTCCTGGATTGGCCAGTGAGTCCATGAGGTTGTTACATTCTCTGAGCCAGGAGAAGGCTATATAAGCCCTGATGTGTAGCTTTGTTTTGGGACTCACTTTGAGAAGTGTTCTGTGATTTGATCTGAATTATGGGAAGCCGTTGTTGAGAGTCCCCCGGCTTTGAAAAACCCAGAATGTGGAAACCCAGATGTTGACTGGGTATGGATGTAATGGTTGGACAGTTTGGAAATCTGTCTACTTGATGTTTCTGTCTTGATAATTATGCCTGTATACTTTGAGGTTCGGGGTGCTGACCTTTTCTCCTGAACAAGGTAAACGATATATGTCTGACTGATTAAAGTAAGCTTGTTAACCCATTTTGAGTTGCTTTCCTTTAACAAAGCAGATCCAAGAACCTGTATGGGCAGCAAACCCTGAGGACGCGCTTGGGGTGCTTGCTGCTACATTATTAAATAAAATTTTAAGTAGCTACAGGAAAACGAGAACAGAAATCCTTCTTGGATATCACTGTAAGAATTTTTAATTGAACTCTAAGACTAAAATGTTTAGCTTTGTACATAGATTTATACTTAGTGAAAATTAAGAAGTGTAAGGGGCGCCTAGGTGGCACAGTGAATAGAGCACTGGCCCTGGCGTCAGGGGGACCTGAGTTCAAATGTGGCCTCAGACACTTAACAAGAAAACTAGCTGTGTGACCTTGAGCAAGTCACTTAACCCCAATTGCCCTCCAAAAAAAAAAAAAGGAAAATTAAGAAGTGTGAAAAATTCGATCATTTCATTACAAAGTATAGAGGATTTAAGGGATATGAAAGAAATAGGGAAATCATTACTCAGCTAACTTTTTCTTTTAGGAACATAAGAGTTACTTTTGGGAGTGAGAGGCGAGAGAAAGAGCACTTAGAAAGCTATTGTCCAAATCCAGGCATCACACAGTTTCAACTACCAGCTATTTATAATGACTTCCAAATCCATATCTCCAGTCTTGGATTTGTAACATTCTTTCTAGTTTTGTATCTTCCAGTATCTAATTGGATGTTCTATCAATATCAAAAACATTTTGAAAATGGAATTTATTCCTTTTTTAATGCCAAGTAGCTGTCCTTTCCCAATTTCCCTATTATCATCTACAGTCCCAACATCCTCCAGATAAACTTGGGAGTCACTTTCAATACCTCTCTCCCTCTCCTCTCCTCCTATCTCCACCAATTCCCACAGATTTTCTCTCTCTGCAGTGTTTCCCAGATTGCACAGTATCAGAAACAGACACCAGTCTGTAAATCATAAAGGGAAGAAGTCTGGTAGGCATTCTCCTAGCAGATAGCCAGTTAACCTCTCAAGGTAGCCCATTCCACTTTGGGGAAGATGTGTCCACTTTCTTTTGATTTCTAAAATAGAGAATCAGGAACTGTATCTAGCACACAATCTCTGGAAATTACTGAGGTAATAACTGTTGTGTACAGAGCATTGTAATACATGTTGTAGGAATTCTGAAAGTGGCACAATACCTGTCTTTATAAATTTATTGTTGTTCACTCATTTTAGTCATATCTGACTCTTTGTGACCCCATTTGGGGTTTTCTTGTCAAGGATACTGGAGTGGCTTGCCATTTCTTTCTCCAGCTCATTTTACATATGAGGAATTGAGGCAGAAAAGGTTAAGTGACTTGCCCAGGGTCACACAACTAGTAAGTGTCTGAGGCCAGATTTGAATTCAAGAAGATTAGTCTTCCTGATTTCAGCCCTGGCACTCTATCCTCTGCACTAACTGCCCTTCCTCCCTCCCTCCCTCTCTCCCTCCTTTCCTTCCTTCCTTCCTTCCTTCCTTCCTTCCTTCCTTCCTTTCTTCCTTCCTTCCTTCCTTCCTTCCTTCCTTCCTTCCTTCCTTCCTTCCTTCCTTCCTTCCTTTTATTGCTTTTTGGAGGGCAATTGGGGTTAAGTGACTTGCCCCAAGTCACACAGCTAGTAAGTATGTCAAGTGTCTGAGGTCGGATTTGAACTCAGGTCCTCCTGACTCCAGGGCAGGTGCTCTATTCTCTGTGCCACCTAGCTGCTCTATTGCCCTGTCTTTATAAATCAGAGAACTTTAAAGTTCGACGAGACTTTAGTGGTCAACTAGGCCAACTCTAAGAAAGGATTAAGTGCTGAAGAATTGCAGAATAGAATAATTAAAAAAAAAGTTTATTAAATACCTACTATAAGTCAGGACTTAGTTAGTTGCAGAAGATGCAGAGACAAGAGGAAATTGTTCCTGGGGGAACATTCCAGTGGGAGAGATTACACATACATACATGTATATGTATGTGTATGTGTATATGTGCACATATATTTCAATATTTACGCATTGTATGGAAAATAAATAATATATAAAACAATATATTTTATTTATATTTATTAGAATATTATATTGTATTGTATAGTATCGTATTATATAATATAATAATATTATTTGTATTACATATTATATAATGATATATATAAATATATAGCAATACATAAAACAAGATAATTTGGGGAGGAGTTGTTAGTACAACTGAGTTTGTGAGATCAGGAAAGGCTACATGTGGAAGGGGGGATTTGAACTGAACCCTAAACCAGGAATGAAAAGAGATAGAAGTATAGAGGGACAGCATTCCAGCCTTGGGGGATCACCAGTGTAAAGGCAATGAGAAGGGCTAGACTCCTGTGTGTGAAGTAGGATAGTCTGACTGGAACATTGAGTGGACAGAGAAAAGTTATGCGAAGGCTGGAAAGATCAGAAGAGGTTGGGTGGTGAAGAACTTTAAATGCCAAACAGAGCAGTTCATACGTAATACCAAAAGTATTAAATATATAGTATTATATAAATAGTATAATATGGAGAGTATTTTAGTGAACCACTGAAACTTGTTGAGTTGGGGAGGGGGAGTGTGACAATGGTGAGACACATGCTTTGGGAAAATCATTTTGACAGCTGTGTAGAGGATGGCTTGAAGTCAAACAATCAAATGAAATAACATGTAAATCATTTTCAAAACAAAAAGACCTATTTAAATGCTAGCTATTGTTTATTACAGTTAATATTATTATTATAGTGGGGAAAGATGAACGAGGGAGACCAATTAAGAGGATTTTCAATGAACAGAAAGAAAGAATCACATATGAAAGATGTTATAAAGATGGAAACGGCAACATTTGGCAATGGGTTGGATCTGGGGGGGTGAGGGAGAGTGACAAGTTCAGAATGACATTGAGGCTGCACAAACCAGAGTGATTAGAAGAATCACAGTACCTTATCAATAATAGGGAATTTCAGAAGAAGGATGATTGGTGGGGGAAAAGGATGATGAATTCTGTCTTGGACATATTGAATTTCAATTGCCTATTCAGGACATCAAGTCCAAAATATCCAGGAGACAGTTATTGAAGCAAGTCTGGAGTTTAGGAGAGTGATGAGGGTTGAATGTAAAATCTGGAAGCCATCTGCTTGGAGAATATAATTGAATTCCGAGTGGTGATGAGGATATTATGGTAAAGAGTGGAGAGAGAAAACAGAAGAAGACTCAGGACAGAGCCTTGTAGTAGAATTGTCAGTCATGCAAAAGGAGAATCAGGACAAAGGAGCATTGTGAATTTTGAAGTAAGGTCTGGGTTGAGAGAGAATGGAAGGCAATTAAAATGCAAAGGCATGGAATTAGAAAAAATGTTCATAGTGGACAGTAGGCACCATGACTTGGATGAGGCAATGGTAATAGGAAATGAGGTAGGGATGGGGAAAGGCAGGTGGTTTGGCATGCTAAGGGTTAGACTAAGAAATTCATATTTGATTGTATTAGCAATTCACTCTAGATTCTTCCCTAAGAACTGATGCAATGAAATAATTTTTGAGGCCAAAAACAACTGCTATTTACATTCACTCTAAGCCAATCAGGTCCAAACAATAACCAAGTGGGGCTTGGCCTGCTCAAAATGATCCTCCATTCCACTGAAGACCTCCTGGGTGAGTAAGTTCATCACCTCTCAAGACAACCTCTTCCACTTCGGACAGATGTTCCATTTGGACAAGGTTCCAATGGACAAGTTCCATTCATTAATTTTGATTGCTAATATCTAGAAGCTGAAACTTATCTAGCACAGTCACTGGAAAGAACTGAGGTAAGGAAAGACATCCTTTAAAATGGAGCAATTTTTTCTAGGGGTCATAGTAAATGTGTTAGCAGAGGCATGTGGTTAATCAAGGAACATGGAATTTTTGTTAGTAGGTGCCTGCCATAAACTTCGGTTCTTTTTTTGTGAAAAAAAAAAAAAAAGATTTATGCTGAACTTAAACATTGCCCCTTCCTCAAAAAAGCATATGACAGGAGAATACAGAAAGAAATTTCTACATGAAGCCATGAATTTCCATTTTATATCACTTGCTTTATTTATTTATTATTATTTTTTTTTAAAGCACAAACCAGTTTTGACTCTTTATTTCTTGAGCCAAAATCAGCAAGGCAAAAGATCTTGATTCAGCTTGAGGTCAGGGTGAAATGTATCATGTGTAGCCGTGATGGTGGGGTGGGGGTGGGGAGGGGTGATGGTGGGACAGCGGCAAGCAAGCTTCTCCCAAACAGGAAGGAGGTTGTAAGAAGTGTCCATTTGCCATAATTCCCTTGATAGAAATGTTTTCATACAAAATTATTCAAAGTGCCTATTAAAATAATTTAGTGAGATTTTTGTTTTCCCCGATCCAGACAATTTAATTTTATAAAGAAACAACTGCTTCCCAAGATGCAACACCAAAGGTGAAACTAGAATTGTCTCTATGTGAAGAGACTTGTTAGAAGGGGAGAGAGACAGAGAGACAGACAGACAGACAGAGAGACAGAGAGAGAGAGAGACAGAGAGAGACAGAGAGACAGAGAGAGAGAGACAGAGAGAGACACACACACAGAGAGACAGAGACAGAGGGAGACAGAGACAGAGAGAGACACAGAGAGAGAGAGAGAGAGAGAGAGTAATCATCTCCCACTAACTGGTTCTGAAACAAGACTAAAGCTGTCCTCTGGACATCCAAAACATTATTGTAGGTTCACTGTCTCTAAAATAAGATCAAGAAACACTGCGGTCCTGCTTGATTACCATCTGGTAATAGGATTCTCTCTCTCTCTCTCTCTCTCTCTCTCTCTCTCTCTCTCTCTCTCT
>NW_027185720.1:1773568-1864954 GCF_028583685.1 Petaurus breviceps papuanus
ACTTTGGCTAGAAAAGTTCTCTGCACTGTGGTGCCAGGTGGTGGATACAGGCTGGAGGGCAGTACTTCACATACTCAAAATCTCAAAGTCTTCTTCCAGTTCAAACAGGTTATTGGTGGATTCAATGAGTTCTGCACCTGTAGTCATCACTTCTGGTTTGGTTGGAGGTATGAAAGGAGGCCAGTGGGCTGGATGCTTCTGAACTAGCTCAAACATCTGTAAACTCTGTGGCTTTAATATCTCCTTTTGAATGAGCCCACACCAGTTATCAAAATCTTCTTCTTTGCAAAAGAATCCCAAAGCCACTGAAGGATCCAAGTTCAGGATCTTCATTCGGTGGGGGGATTGCTGGCAGTGGAAACTCTGGTCATCCACTGTTCCATTCTCCTCAGAGTCAACAAAAGTCTGAGTCATGTGAGGATCCAGGTAGATAAGCTCATCTCCTAAAAATCCTATGAAGTAATAGGTGCTATTTGGCTTTCTTTCTAATGCACCTAAAGATTGTGGTATCTTAAAACACTCTTTAAATGCACCCACATAGACAGGATTAATTTGGTTGATGCCCGAGCGAAGGGGCACAATAAGCAGAAGGGGCCTCCAGCCAGAGGTGTGCCCAGAACAATTTGTATTCCAGCTAACGCCATTCCAGGAACTGGAGGAACTGTCATGGGTCAGGTTGGGGGGGCACATGTGGCACATTTTTTTGATATCTTCGATGACCACTGTGTTGTCCATTGAAACATAAACAGCCAAGGAATTCCAATCGTCAAATAAAGCAAGTTTTTTTAACACCTGTGCAACTGTATTTGGTCCAAACCATTCACCAACTGATTTCCCTTCTCCTACACCCATTTGTACCATTTGATGGATAGAATAACAGCAGCCTTTTCTATCTAAGAAGCACTTTGAGATTTGATGGTATTCTCCAGGTTGTTCTTGGTTCTTCTCCCAACACCAATCCCTTCCCAGGTGCTTGCAGATCAGGGCCTGGGCCAGCATCATTTGCCCACAGCGTAGCATGCATCCCCAGCCAGTATCTGATGACGGGCCTGTCCCTCCTATTGGTGAAAACTTCCTTCGGTATGTTAGCCAGAGACGAGCACTGACATCAGACAACAGCTTGGATTTTTCTGCTTGAAGGTCATACTGCTTCTCCAAGATCCAAACGGGCTCATCTGTTTCAGGTAATTCTTCTAGAGAATCTCATAAAATAGTTATATGTCTTTCACACCTGGAAAAAACCCGCTTCTCCCCTGGGTTTCGGAGTGTGTCTTCAGAAGCCTGAGCTGGCTCGCGGACCCATCCATCGCCGCCAGTGCCGCTCCAAGGCCTCCACTCCATTCTCCAGCTGTCATCATTGGTGCATACCGCAGACAGCACTGCCCACTTGCTTTATTTATAAAGTATATGATAAATACTATGTTACTTGGATTCCCTATGGCTTTTATTTCTTAATCTATTTTTAAGTTAAATTTTATTTTTTGCAATTAGCAATAATCTATTTTCTCTTCCTTCTTACCTCCTCACACCAGGGAAAAAGAAAACTAAAACCCTTGCAACAAATATACATATTCAAGCAAAACATATTAATTTTCCATTGGCATGTCCCAAAAATGTCTCATTCTGCACAGTCAATGCTTCACTGTCAGGGGTTTTACTGTCTCTTCACACTTGATTAAGCACAAACATCAACCCTTCAAGACTCGTGAACTCTAGGGAAGGCTAGGTGGCACAGTGAATAGAGCACCAGCCCTGGAGTCAGGAGGACCTGAGTTCAAATCCGACCTCAGACACTTAACAAAAAAAAAAAAGCTTCTCTGGATTCAGACCACAGATGTTTATTCTGGATGCCCAGTCCACTTGTATAGAACCTGTTGAAGCTTTTGTTCTACATGCATAATCTTGGAGAAACCAAGGTTACCCCAGCACTGGGAAGAGACAAGGAAGTTGAACTTTAATGGGTTTCAGTATAAACTTCAATAATTTGAAAAAGCTTTTCACACTAAGAAGGATTTGCTCAAGTCCATTTCAAAGCTAGAGGCAACATTTTTTTTCAGTGAATATTGTTATGGAATATGTGTGGTTTCTTTTTTCCTTTTAGATGAACAGGTTCCTGTAAAGAAATGAGATTAAAAGGCTTACCACAGGAATTGCCTTTTAAACTCAGCAACAGAGCATTAAACAAGAGCTGACTTTAACAGAATGGATGTTGCATTATTTCTTCAGTGCGTCTTTGCTTTTTACTTTCTAATGATTTGTGCTTCCTGATATGCTTTACCTCATGCTTGACTGATTGTGAGTGTGAAAAGAGGCTAAAAATATTTCCTGTTAGCAATTTAGCATTATTTGTAATACGCTGTAATCCAAATTACCATCTGTCATCCCCAGTCAAATTGTGAGGTCCTATAATTATATTTCTAGACTTCTATTGCCATTGATTATAGCTACCTCATTTGTGTTTTAATATACCATGAAGAATTTCTCAATGGAAATACAATCTTGTAACAAGCTGGAGAACAAGTATTGTTCTTCCTATTATAACTTCAAGATAATTATTTCCGAGTAAATGAAAAGAGAGAAGGTAAGAAGGTAACATGTATACAACATTTAAGGATGAAACATGGTCACACGTACAAAATTTCAATTTTCTAGCAAGTGCTTAAAAATAAAGGAGCCATGACCTTTACAAGATGAAGCGCATTTGGGTAATTTAACCAGGTTGGACAGGGGTGGGGAGGGATTCTGTTTGAAAATAAGGAAGCATTTCATTCTTGAACAGTGAAATCCAGCACCAGAAATAGAATCCAATGCCATATCTATCTTTGTACAAATAATATATGGGGATTAATGGGCATAAATTAATAGACATAAATCAGGCCTGCACAACCATGGTCCTCCGGTTGCTTGTGGTATGCTGAAGGATTTCCAGCACCTAAGGAAAAATGGAGAGTAAAGTGTCCTCTGCATGTAAAGAAAATCTTTGGCCATGCTGTAAGCTGCAGCTGGCCATAGGTTGTACAGGCCTGGCATAAATTAATCCTTCCACCTCCGATACTCCATTGTAAGGGGGCCACAGAGAAAGAGGACTCTAAAGGATTTCTTTGTTTTTTTAAGGAATTCTTATATTTTCCTTTCTAATAGGTCTATTCCTCTAATTGTAATCCTTCACGGAAACTTGTAGGTAAAAATATTTTTTACAAAGTTTATCAATCAGCAAAAAGTAATTTATTAGTTAGCAAATAACATGTGTGTGTACTTTCTCTCTCTCTCTCCCTCTCTTTCTCTCTCTCTCCTCTCTCTCCCTCCCTCCCTCTCCCTCTCCTTCTCCCTCCCTCTCTCTCTCTGTCTCTCTCTCTTTGTCTCTCTGTCTCTGTTTCTCTCTCTCCCTCTCTCTCCTTCTCTCTCTCTGTCTCTCTCTCTCTCCTTCTCTGTCTCTCTGTCTCTGTCTCTCTCTCCCTCCTTCTCTGTCTCTCTGTCTCTGTCTCTCTCTCCCTCTCTCTCTCTCTGTCTCTCTCTCACTCTCTCTGTCTTTCTCTCTGTCTCTCTCCCTCTCTCTCTCTCCTCTGTCTTTCTCTCTGTCTCTCTCCCTCTCTCTCTCTCCTCTCTCTCTCCCTCCCTCCCTCTCCCTCTCTCTGTCTCTCTCTCTGTCTCTGTCTCTCTCTGTCTCTCTGTCTCTGTCTCTGTCTGTCTCTTTCTCTCTGTCTGTCTTTCTCTGTCTCTCTCTCTCTGTCTCTCTCTCTCTCTCTGTCTCTGTCTCTCTGTCTGTCTCTCTCTCTGTCTCTGTCTCTCTGTCTCTCTCTCTCCCTCCCTCTCTCTCCTGCCACTAACTTAAGCTTGAAGGACAAAACATGACAGACAGAAAATAAATCTCTGCTTAAAATCTGGCTTACTTAGCTGTGTTCTGCTCCTATTTCAGCACATTTGAATGATCTGATCTTTGGCACCTGATCGCTTCCTGCTTTCAACTCTGGGATCTGGTAACATCTCATCCTTCTGACTTATTGGCTCCTATATCTTTTACTTGCTCATGGCCACAACATCACAACTTCTTAATCTCTGACTTGATCTGATGGCTCCTAGGCCTTGAGGTTGGACAGGACTTTGACAACCTTGTGCCTGACCATCTCAGTGTATTGCTACCTCTTGCCCCATGGAGACAGCTGCTATAGACAGTTTAAGCTATTAGGTCAATTTGATTTTAAAATGTATCTTACTTGTCAGAGCAGTCGTGTAAGACCCTAGGAGGGGAGTAGTTTGCTTGACCCAATAGAATATAAGCTCCTTGAGGTCAAGGACTGTTAGTTTTTGTCTTTACAGTTATCCCTTCCACATTGTGACTTTTCCCAACCCACTGTTTCATGGGTTGGCATAAGAAATTTAAAAAAAATTTATTTTGGCATAAGAAATTAAATGGGAATTTGGGGGGAGTTTTGAGGAAGCCACAGATGACATGAGAAGGCTAACAGATGACACAAAAAAAGTTTAGAAACTCAGAAATGTATAAAATATATGTATGGTATTGGTTCATATCAACATATTTTAACTTTTAATACTCTAATTAGCTCATAAAAGAAAAAGAAAAAATCCAGAGTTTTTCTTTGGTAGGAAGGGAAAGCCAAAAGATTTTACATAGATTTTCTAGTGGGGAGAAGGGAGGGGGGAATCTCCTGTCCTTAACCCCTGTGATGTGGAAGGGATAACTGTATTTCCTAAGCTTTCTTAGTACCATGTAGATGCTAAAAAAAAAAAAAAGGTGTTTGATGAATGAATTGATGTGACTGCTGAAAATGTACTTGAGGGATTCACTATGAGTTAATAGAGGGGAGGAAGAAAATGACAAATTTATGGAAGAAGTCAGGTTTACGGATGCATGTAGTTGGGGGAGGAGGTAACACGGCACAGGGAATTTAGAGGGAAATTTATGAGGTAGCCAACAAGTACAAGATCAAGGTTCTAGTCAATGCATAACCACGATCCTGAGAAGAGGTGGCCAAAGTAAGCCAGGAGATAAGCTAAAGTAGCCAGGAGGCATGCTTCATTATTCACATTCTGAAGCTGTGATTGGTCCCTACTTGGATCAGAATTCTGAAATCTAGAAATTCATTTTCCTTGACATTATCGTGGGCATTGTATACATCATTCTCCTGCTTCTACTTTTTTCTTTCTGCTTCAATTCATGCAGGTCTCCCCAAGTTTTTCTGAATTCTTCATAGTTACTGTTCCTGGCAGTGCAGAAATATTCTGTTATGTTTCTAGATCACAGTCTATTTGCACTGCCACTCCCCAAATGATGAGCACTCATTTTGTTTGCATTTTTTTAATAGCACAGAAAGTGTTCCTATAAATACCTTTGTACAGGTGAGTCTCTTAGTCCCTTTCCCTCTGCCTTTGATCTCTTAGGGGTGGGGACGGGGAGATAATACTTAGCCATGCTAAAACTGTATCACTGGGAGACAACGTGGCCCAGTCACAAGAGCATGGCTCTGGGATCAGAGGTCTTGGGTTCAAGACCCACCTGTGATGTTTATTTTGTGAGTGATCTCAGTCACTCAAGCCAATCATTTCATATCTGTGGGTCTCAGCTTCAATAATGTGGTCCTTGTGGAACCTTCTCATTCTAACTCGGGAACCAAAGCAGGAGAGGGAGAGAAAAGGGCAGCAAACTAGGAACTGAAGGTAGTCTGGGTCAAAACTGTGGCAAAGCCATGTGAACAGCGAGAAGATGAGGTACGGCCAAGAAAGCTTTTGGGTAGTCCCGATCCCTTTAAGGAGCCATCCTATTTAAGCTAGAATCTTACCATTTCCTTCTCTCTTTTCATCAATACCCTCAGTATTAAAGGGTAATATCCCTGCATAAAACACACGATCAATACTTTCCACGCGCTTTATCACAGTGATAGTTGACTCTCACTTGACTTGACCAGGGTAACACAGCTAATATGTTTGAGTGTAAAGACCCAAACCCGGAGGCCAGTTTCCCCATCCACTACTCCACTCTGACTGTTCAGCATTTAAGGAACGTGAAATAGTTAACCGATATAAATGAGTAGCAAATAACCTCTTTTGAGCAAACTGGAAAAACTGAAAAATCTAATTGGGCTCTTTTTCTTGTTAAACTGACAAAGCAAAGTAGAAAGAATTTCACATTTCTGGTCCTTTATAATCATACTATGGCACTTCTGTGGTTGTTTCAACAAATCTTTGCTATTTAGCTTATCAAGCTGTATCACTGTGATAGAATTCTACCCTTAGAAAGCAAAAACAATGTTACCAAGGTAGCAGGAATGAATGAAAAGGATGTAATACTTCAAATGACATGTCAGCTCAGGCAGCTGTGATAGGGCTTAGAGAGGGATTACCTTCAGGAGCTAACTGGGGAAGAAAGAAAATCAGGCCAGGTTGGTTGCATTCTCATGCTATATAGAGTACATCACAGAGGGCCCAATATCCTTATACACACATACGTACACATAAATACATATTTCTTAAGTATCCTATGCCAAGCACTGTTTGTGCACGCACACACACACACAGTCAAACATACATATACATGTGTATATAGGATGTCCCAAAAGTCTTAGGGCAGTTTTCAAGTTTTTAAATTTCAAAGACTTTTTGTACATTAGACACACACATATGTATGAATAGAACATATGTGTGTGGCTACTACCCAGCATTCAAGTTATTCTATGGGGCTAAGCTCCTAAAACTATAGCTTGTGAGTCTCCATCGGTGCACTTACCTTTAATTCTGGATTGGATCATTACAGGGATGGTTGGAGATTACCAGAGAACCTGATTACAAGATTTCTGACTCATAGTCCAATGTTATTTCATGAAGGCCTAAATGAGAGGAATCAGAGGAAGTGTATACGGAGGGTGGAAAACAAGAAAAATTTCCTAATAATGCATCAGTTTGGAAGAAAGTAAAGCAACAAGAAGTGAAATTATGCTTTCTGCAATTGAATTTTGTCAATGCCAGGAAGTAAAAGTAATAACTGAGTTCTATTGTGCAAACTGCCACCCCCCCCAAAAAAAACTATCATAAGCATAGTGTTTATAATGAAAGCTAATGGGTAAACCTTGTGTTACCTAAGGTAGGTATTGTTGAGAAACAGTCGCAACAGCTAGCACGGACATGTAGCAAACAGACTTAGTCTTATTCAAACAGAACAAAAATTTTAAGTTGATCATTAATGAAAAAGTCAGTACCACCAATACCAAGAGGCTTGGCAAACCCCGACTCCAAAGTGATTTTGATGTATATTTTATGACACAATGTTATTTCACAAATCACATAATGTTTTATCACATAATAATGATAGTATTCCCAAGGGAAAGATTTGAGCTTTTAGCAAATAAAAATTTGCTTTTGATTTTTGAGGAATGTATTCTACATATAAACTTTTTTTTGATTTAAAGATAAAGTCCAAGAATTGCCGTATTGAGGAGATCCAGAAAAAAAGATATACATGATCCCCAAAATAAAGCTTGTCATTGTTCAGTCATATTCAACTCTCCATGACCCGATTTGGGGTTTTCTTGGCAAAGATACTGGAGTGGTTTGTCATTTCCTTTTCTGGCTCATTTTACAGTCAAGGAAACTGAGGCAAACAGGGTTGATAACTTGCCCAAGATCACCAACTAGTAAGTGACTGAGGTCAAATTTGAACTCAAGAAGATGAGTCTTCCTGACTCCAGGTTAGACGCTCTATCCACTGTAGCACTTAGCTGCCCTAAAATAACCCTTACCAGCAAGCAATTACAAGGTTATTTGTAAGATTACCCCCCCCACACACACACACACATCTTATGGAGAATCTCAGGCTGTTAAACTCCAGTACTTTGGGATGGACATCCAAGTACCTTCCAACACGTGGTTAAAACATACAATACAGCAATCATTTTCTATTTTCCTGACACTTCCTGTCTCAAACCTTTAACTTGTTTTCTTACTTCTCTGTGTGTGTTGTGGCTCTGTGGACAATATTCTAGCCCAGCAGAAAGAATATACAAGCTCCTAGAGGCAGGCATTGAGCAAAGAGAGATCCAGAGATTAGATGGCAGACGCATTAAGAAGAATAATGATCTTGGAGAAAGCAGACGAAAGAATCAGACTGCATGATTTGGGACCTTCGATAATTTCTAATGCATCTAGCTGTTTCCATCTAACATTAGTTCCTTAATCGTTAGTAAGAGTTAGGCATAACAGAAAAAAAGGGGCATTGGGGAAAGATCTATAAACAATGGAAATTAGTTAGAATAATCAAACCTGTTTCTTCAGAAATTTTAACTTCATGAAAAATTAATGAATAAAAAAGTATATATATTGTGAATCTGAGATTAAAGCTTCAGAATTAATTGGGAAGGAAACAGAGTAATTGAAGAGAGCAAAGCAAAGAAAAACTTCTTAGAAAAAGGTGCAGAAAAAGAGAAAAATAAATAAGCTTGAGGAGAAGAGAAGAGATTTTTAGACTAATCTTTTAACTGAGAAAGGAAAAGAGAAGGGAGGAAAAAAGGCAGTAGATAACTAAGCAAATAAAAGGAAGGAAAAAATAAATTATTTAAGTAAAACTCCAAAAACATTTCTATATGCCACCAACATAATCCAGGAAGCAGCAATACAAAGGAAAGTCCCATTTTAAAAAGTTGATCGGTTTGATTGAACTTCCCCTCTCCCACACCTTAAAAAACTATTCATTATAAGGGGAAAGAGGAGTGGTAAGAGATACATTGGGAAATATTGGTGATACAAACACAATATATCAACATTTTATATAAAACAAACTAAATTAGTATGGTCTCTAGAGTTATTGCTTACGATTTCATGTGAGGTTTTTCTCATCATAAGTTTTACTAAAATTTATTCAATTGTTCAGTATTTTCATGTGGATGTCACACAAAATTGAAACGCTGCATGACTGAACTTGAAAAATTGTCTATTGCTTATCACAGCACATTTTGTTCACAAAGTTTAATAAGGATTTTATGATTCCTTTACCTTCTGTAATTACATGTTCTAACTGAGTGGCTACACATTTTCATGCTAAAATATAGTTAGATAATTAAGTGTGGGAGAAATTACCTTTCAAACTCAAGGTGATTATATCCCTTCTTTTTTGTCTTCCTCTCCACTCCCTCTTCTATACAGAATATATAACAGGACTTTAGCTGAATACGAAAGAGGCAAGAAAACAGTAACAAAATGAATCAAAACATATGAAATCAAATTATTACATTGACTTCAAGCAATTCTTTGGATGGTAGGACAGGAATGTGAAATGGTTTCATGAATTTCATTTTTGTCTGTAGACTTATTGATATGTTCAATTGTTCTTGGATAACAGGGCATATTTGTACTTCATTAGATCTAGGATCTCATTGATGTGAGTAGTCTCAGTGAAGGCAACAGTCTTTCCACATCTTCTGTACAATTCTTGTCTACATTCTCCCAGGGACCCTTCACAGAACATCTCTCCTATGTGCTGGAAACATTTGAAATATTTTTGCATGCCATCAGTCAAAACACATGTGGAGGTTGTCTTTTGGGAGTAGAATTTGTAACCAAAGAATTTTACTTTCTGTGTTGTTGTTTCCTATATTTAGCTACTTCTAACTGCATACACTGTATATCTCCATCAGTTCATGCAAGTCTTTCCATCCTTCTCTGTTTTAATCGTATTTGTCATTTCTTACAGTACAGTAATATTCCATTACATTCATATTTTAACCCATTTTCCAATCAATGAACAGACACTTTGTTTCCAGTTCTTTGTTATCACAGAAAGTACTCTTGTAAATATTTTATTGTATATGGGAACTTTCTTCTTATCAATAACCATCTGGTAGTGAATTCTCCCAGTCAAAGGGTATGGGCATTTTAGTCACTTTATTTATATTATTCCAAATTGCTTTCCCAAATGGTTGTACTCATGTACAACTCTACCAATAATGCCCTACTGTGCCTATTTTCCCACAACTCCTCCCTATCTTTTGTCATCTTAGCCAGTTTTCTGGGCGTGGAGTAAAATCTCATGGTTTTTTAAATTTTCATTTCTCTTTATTGTTAGTTCTTTGGAATATACACACGTTAGTTATAAATGGTGTCCCAAAAATCTTAGTGCAGTTTTAAGCTTTAATAGCTCAAACTATTATGATTTTTTTTGGGAGACCTTGTATATATTGGATAACAAACCCCTAATCTGAGACATTTGACAAAGATCCTCCCCACATTCAACCACTGCACGTCTTATCCTTAATGTATCAATTTTACTTGCACAGAAGCTTTTCAATTTCATGTAATTTTTGTTTAGTCATTTTCAGTCATGCCCAAGTCTTCATGACCGCTTTTGGGGCATTCTTGGCTAAGATACTGGAGTGGTTTGCCATTTCCTTCTCCAAGTCATTTTATAGATGAGGAAACTAAGGCAAACACGATTAAGTGATTTGCCCAGGGTCATATAGCTATTAAGTAGATGAGGCCAGATTTGAACTCAAGAATATTAGTCTTCCTGACTCCAGGCCTGGCACTCTATCCACTGTGCCACTAGCTGCCCTTTTATATAATTAAATGATGCTATTTTTTCATTTGTAATTGCAGCTGTTCCTTTTTTGCTTAACTCTACATCTCCTACCTATAGCTTAAAACATATATAACCTTCTCCTCTTCTAATTTGTTTTGTATTATAAAGCTCAACATTTAGGTCATGTCTCTTTTTTTAATGTATTGAGGAATTTGGTATGAGATGTAGGTCTAAGCCTAATTTCTTTCTGACTGCTTTCCAGTTTTTAGGGGAAAATTTTACATTTTACTTTTACCACTAGGAATGATGCTGGGGAAAAAAAAGAATGATGATGGAAAGTTCAGTGACCTGAAAGGACTTAAAAATCTACCTGTCTTTGAAGTTTTATAAACAAGAAAGAATACAGAGAAAGAAAAAAAGGTTTTACAGTGCCTATTTAGGAATAAGGGAAACCAGGGAAGAAATCAGAAGTTACCAATCTAAATTTTACCTGAACAGGAATTTTCTCTTCAACTTCTCTGTTCAGTGATCATTGAGCCTCCATTTGAAAAATCACGAGTCAGACCATTCTATTTCTGGACAACTCTAATTTCTTAGAATTTTTTTTATATTGATCTGAAATCTATTTTCTTCACAAATTACATGTATTATTCCCAGTTCTTCCCACTGGGCCAACGAAACAAGTCTAAGCCTTCTTTCATAGGATAGCCCTTCAAATTTAGGGACAGTTATTATGTTCCCTTTAAATCTTCTCATTTCCAGTTTGTTCCATGGGTGATGTATATGTATGTGTGTACACACACACACACACACACACACACACACACACACACACCACACCCCTTGTTGCCCTCCTCTAGTGATACTTCAGTTTCTCAATGTCCTTTATAAAATGAGATGCTCCCAGAAGAAAGATGACAAATATTGGAGAGGTTGAGAGAAAAATAGGCATATTAATGCATTGTTGGTGGAACTGTTAGTCATTCTGGAAAGCAATTTGCAACAATGTCCCTAAAATTACTAAAATGTACATATCTTTTGACCCATAAATACTGGTACTAGGCCTATACCCCCAAAGCAATCACACACACACATATTTAAAAGTTCTTTTTGTGGTGGCAAAAAACCGGAATTTAAGGGAATGCCCATCAATTGGAGAATGGAATTAATGGAATACTATTATGCGATAAGAAATGATAGAAGGGACAGTTTTAGAGAAACCTAGGAAGATACTGGTGCAGAGTGAAATGAACAGAATCAGGAAAACAATCTGTATACAAACAACATTGTAAAAATAAACAGTTTTGAAAGATTCGAAATATAAAACACTCTGATCAGCACAATAAACAAGCACAATCTCAGAGGGCTAATGATGAATTATGTTACCCACTTCCTACCAGACAGTTAATGGACTCATTGTGCAGAATGAGAACTATATTTTTTGGACATGACAATATGGAAATTTGTTTTGTTTGACTATGCATATTTCTTATAAGGTTTTTGGTTTTTTCCTTTTCACTTTGGGGAGAGGGGAGAAAATGGGGGAGAGAAAACAAGCATTTGTTAACTGAAAAATATTTTAATTAAAATACCCATATACAAAGGAAAAAAAGATAAAATGCCAGAACTCTATATAGTACTGCCTGTATTCTGACCTGGGCACAGTATTGAAGGATTGGCACCTACCTAATTCTGGACCCTGAGGTTGTGCTAAGTTGTGTTAAGCTTTCCAGGTTGCCATGTCATGCTGTCAACTCACTCACTAAAGATCTTTCAGTAAAAGATTTTTTTCACATGAATTGCTGTCTTGGGGCAGCTAGGTGGTGCAGTGAATAGAGCACCAGCCCTGGAGTCAGGAGGACCTGAGTGCAAAGCCAGCCTCAGACACGACACAAAAAAATTAGCTGTGTGACCTTGGGCAAGTCACTTAACCCCAATTGCCCCTCCAAAAAAAACCCAACAACAATGAATTGCTGTCTTGTTACCACACCTCCTCCAATTTTGTATAGTTGTTTGATATATATTTTAACACTGTATAGGACTTTAGTATGGTTCATTTCATGAGATGCCCCCTCTTTCAAGTCTATGGAAATATTTTTGTCTCCTGGCTCTGTAATCCAACATGTCAGTTATCTTTTCCTTCTTTGTGTTGCTCACAAATTTCAAAAGCATACCTTTTATATCGTTACCCAGTTTGTTAGAAAAAATGTTGAATGTTGCAGCACCAAGGACAGATCCCTGACCTCTCTGCTAGGAGGTTCTCTCGCAGATTAATTAATTACTATTCTATAGTTCTGAGTCTTTGACCAGTTCAGAATCTACTTTACTATTTAGCTTATATGTCTATACAATCCTTTTTACCAGTTCTATTGCTTTTGAGTAAGGTATGTTTCTTCATATCCCTGGTACTCTCTAGGAATCCCATCACACCAAGTCTCAGCAACACCTCTGATATTCAATTTAACCTCTTTCACCAAGGTCTCTAATTCACTTTATTGATTATCCATACTTTGTGCAGTTGTATATACCCATCTTAGGTCATTGGTTTTATTGTTATCCCTCTTTGTGGTCATTGTTTCCTGAAAATAATTAGTCCCTTTTTAGTCTTAACCTCCTTATCAGTAAAATGGGGATAATACCTATATTACCTGCTTCAAAGAACCTAACTTCACACTTGTGAATAAAATGAGATACTGTGTATAGAATGCCTTGTAAATCTTAAAGCAGGGGTTCTTAGCCTGGGGTCTGTAGATAGCTTTTTTTTTTTTAAATTCTTAGGTGCCTACATTTCAATATGATCGGTTTCTTTTGTAATCCTATTTTATTTTATTTTGTGTTTATTTCATTTAAAAACATTATTCTGGGAAGAGTTCCATAGGTTTCATTAGATTGCTAAAAGGGGTCCATGACATAATAAAATATTAAGAAATTCTGCCTTAAAACTATCAAAAGTTAAAACTGCACTAAGACTTTGGGGATACTCTGTATAAGCATCAGTCATAATAATCATTATTTTTCTCTGTTGATATTCTTTATGTGTTTACCTTCTATTCTGTGCCATTTCAGGCTTGGAATATATATATATATATATATATTTGGCCATCTGTTCCCTTTCTACATACTTTTAGTTTAAAGCTGTTTTCATCAGATCTATAAGTCTCCAAACATGTGTGTGTGTGTTTTAATGGCCTCTCATTAGATGTGTTCCATCCCTAGCCAATAACTCATCTTTCTCTGTGTTGAGCAAGCCAGAAATCCAAATCCCATTCTCAGACATCAATTTCTTAACTACTGACTTCCCCATGTGAAGAACAATATTGAGCAGTGTTAACAAGTCTTAGCAATTTCTGTCATAACCCACATATACACCCTGAGAAATAGTATGCCTACCAATTATTCACACAAGTTCTTCTGTCAAAGCTGAGACAGCAAAATCCCCTATCACTACTGTATCATATATCACATCATTCCTGGAAAACTGCAGTAGCTTTCAATTGGTTTCCTTGCCTCCAATCTAAACTTGTTTCAATCCATCTTGCTAAGTGCTGAATGATTAATCGTCCTAAAACGCCATCTTGATAATGGTATTCCAACTCAACTCTGAATCCTTCAGTAGCCCTGGATTACCTAAAGGATTCATTCATTCATTCAACTTTCAGCAAATATTTATTGAGCATCTCTACACAAGCCCTATTCCAATATCTCATCATAGGATGGAGGCAAAACTGTGCCAGTATAATATAAGTTCTGGAAGGTTTGACCAAGCAATACAGGCTTTGGGAGTGAGTGTGATAATAGAGGATGCACTTGCTGTTCGAGGAATAGTCTAGATTAGAAGAGACAGTCATACTGCCAGGTAGCTGCAAGAGAGCTAGGGATAATAATGCTGTCTCCAATTCTGTGTAGTTTCTTTCCACTTTGGCATTTTCAGTGGCAGAAAAGGGGACAGAGGTTGCCAAAAATTATATAGTTGTTAGACTTTTCACAAACAATTTAAGCAGTGGTACTCAATGTGTGGTCTCTGTACAACAATCAACACTTATGTTAGAACTGAACCACTTTGATATTGACACTTTATCTAAATGAAACTAGACAAGAGGAAGAAACCATAGATACATGGAAAGTCAACTTGCAGGCTTTCATTAAGGAAAAAAGTTGAAAAATTCACAGATGTAGAAGTCAAAAGAGCCTGAGTAGTTATCTAGGCTTACCTATTTATTTTACAGATGAAGATAATAAGACCAAGAGGAATAAGCAGTTTTAGGCATCTACCATGTACCAGGCACTATGCTAAGCATTTTACAAATATTACCTCTTTTGATCCTAGGAAGTAGGAGCTATTATTATCTCCATTTTATAGATGAAGAAACTGAGGCAAACAGAGCAACTTGTTCAATGTCACACAGCTAGTAAGCAAGCGTCTGAGGCTAGAATTGAACTCAGATCTTCCTGACCCATGCCCAGCTCTCTGTCCACTTGCCACCTGCCTGCTTCAGAGGGACATGAGAGTTTAAGATACTTACTTATCACTACAAAGGTAGTAGGGCCAGGATTTAAACTTAGGTCCTTTGATTCCAAGTTTAGTATTCTCCTCCACTTTACCACACCGTCTCTTTAAATCTGTATAGTTGGTTTTGTTGTGTACTCTATGGCCACAAGAAACATTCCATGGAGCATTTGGTCATCCAGCCCTTTGGTGCTCACATTAATCATAAAGAATCATACTACCGTGCATATGTACAACACTCTTTGGGATAGTTTGGTCCAGTCAGAGCTGATTGTTAAATTTTCAATGTTGGGCATTTACATCTTGGAAATCGGCAAAAGCTACAAATCAGAGCTTGATTGATTATTTTGTTGATTGCCTAGACTTAAGAAAGTAATGGTAGAAATGTTGATAATGCAGATTAAACTTAAAAGTACACATGATATGTGTACTTTTTTGGAGAGCTGGTTGTTAAACATTTACAAGCACACCCCTGGTTGGGTTCCCAAGGAGGTCACTACTCCCAAGTTCAAGGTAGTCTGTGGGTCCAAATTCCAAATGGGAGCTGTCACTGATGTATTTTCCGTAATAGTTGGTCAGCAGACAAAATTGACCCAAAACAAAGGCATATACCAAAATGGCATTGTAAGGACAATTGTAAAAAACTTTTCTTCCATGAGCCTGGGGCAAACGATTCCACAAATATATATATATAGCATCAATGGGAAGAGAGGTCACACAGAGTACAGCAGTGGTTATTGAATTGTGTCCGACTATTTGTGGATAATGTATTATCCATGGGGTTTTCTTGGCAAAGATACTGGAGTAGTCTTCCGTTTCCTTCTCCAGTGGATTAAAACAGAGGTTAAGTGACTAGCCCAGGGTCACACAGCTAGTAAGTGTCTGAGGCCAGCTTTGAACTCAAGTCTCTCTTCATTCCAGGTTCAGTGTTCTATCCATGGAGCCACCTAGCTACCTCCTAGTAGAGAAACCCACAAATAGGGAATACAATGGTCAGGCAAGTCACACTTCTGGTATTTCAAGGTCCCTGATGTTCCTTCCCTTCTCAAGGTATCCTCATGATGGTCCCACAGATACTGCCCATCTGTTGGGGAGGTCATTCAGCTGAATTCCCTGGGCCTGTTCCTCTCCACTGCTCAACTCCCAATGGCCAGGGCTGGCTTTCTTCTCAGCTCATAGGGCTCCCACTTTTCTGAGCTGGCTCCTGCTTCTGCTACTCCCTAGAATATGTCTTTCTTTTAAAGGTGCTATAAGAGGCTCACTGCCCTCTAATTCCATGAAGATTAATTGAAGTATTTCTTCAAGCCTCAAAAACAGTGCAGATGTTCTTTGTACTTTAAGACTTTTATATTTCATTGTCTCTGATATATTCCCCTTACATTCTGTCCCTCTATTGGAATGGGGAAAGGGGGAAGGAAGTGGTCAATGGTCTCCTGATCATCTCCCTCTGCCTACTCAGATAATTACAATTTCTTTGTCAATGTCTGCTGCAGATAATGAAGAAGAGAAATTTTGATAAGAACTTAATAAGATTCTTCATCCTAAGTCAACATATGCCTAGATACTTGGTGAAGTCAATGCCAAAGTGGCTCACTGTATCAGACTGCATGCCATCTTGGGGAAGAGGCTGGAGACAGAAGGAGAAAAATTTGGAACTCAAAATCTTACAAAAGTGAATGTTGAAAACTAAAAATAAATTTTTAAAAAGTGGGTTCGATAGGGGCAGCTAGGTGGTGCAGTCAATAGAGCACTGGCCCTGAAGTCAGGAGGACCTGAGTTCAAATCCGGCCTTAGACACTTGACACACTTACTAGCCATGTGATTTTGGGCAAGTCACTTAACCCCAATTGCCCTCCAAAAAAAAGCAAAAAAAATATCCATGATAGATCCACACAGTGCACCAGAGACCTTCATCTACATTATATGAATATTTTAAAAATCCTAGTACAATTCATTTTCTCATTGGTCATCTCCTGTTCTCCCTTTCTTTTGGGCCTACACATTCTCAAAGAAGCTCTTTTCACTATTTCCTCCATGTGAGTCATGGTTGGCAATATTCTGTAGTCTCCTTATAATCATCAGATAGTTTTCCATTCCTCTGAAATTTTGATTCTTCCAAGATAGCTGTGTTCCATGATTCACAGTCATAAGGCTTAAGAAAAAAAAAATGAAATTTGGTGATAAGCAGCTTGGCATCACTGAAAACACCAAGCAATTTCCTCAATGCAATCTAGTCATCTCCAATCCATTCTGAACCCAGAGCATTGTCCTCCTAAAGCACTTGTCCAAGGTGTATATACTAACAGATTAATATAGTGTCTTGATGACCCATTACATTTGGTTTTTCTTGTGTGTGTTATTAGGCTGGAATTTTTGACTGACTTTAATCTCACTGAGCAGGCCCTGTATTTTTCCATGGCTCAATGAAATCACCACATCATCATCCACAAACAAGAACATCTGGAGAACAGAAGCTTGCTGGTAATTTAAAAATTAAATCAGGCATTTTCCCTGTCCCAGTGAAGATTACAGCAGGATAAACTATAAGCAAGACCCTCTATAGTCTGGCTTTATTACTCACTGCTACTGTCTATGATTCCCCTGTTTAGGTCAAATAATTTTAATTACTGTCCCTCGAATGCATTTTAAGATTTCCTACCTCTAAGTCTTTGCCCATGCCATTCCAACTGCTTGGACTGCCTTTTCTCTTCTTCTCTGACTTTCCAAATTCTACTCATCTTTCCAGACTCATCACAAATCATATTGTCAGTAAATCTTTCCCTAACTACCCCAAAGTGAAGTAATCTCTCCCTCTGCTGAACTGTTCTTGCAATTATTGTCTATATAATTAAATTGCCAACTAATCTGGCACTGTTTCCTAACGTCTCTATTGTTGTCTTGCACAATTAAAAAAAACCGACTGTTATTCAACTTGTCACATCATTATGTCTTATCTTAAAAACAAGGGTGTGGGGGTGGCTAGGTGGCTCAGTGACTAGAGCACCAGCCCTGGAGTCAGGAGGACTTGAGTTCAAATCTGATATCAGACATTTAACACTAGCCATGTGACCTTGGGCAAGTCACTTAACCCTAATTGCCTTTCCACAAAAAAAAAAAAGAAAAAAAACTAGGGTGTAAACTTCACAAAAGGATAATTTCTTAAGTATCTTTGTTCTCTCCACAGTGCCCCCTACAGGGCCTTGCACCTAGTAAGTGTTCAAATGTGTTGATTTGGTATTCATTTATATCAGTTTGGTCTGTCTTTCTTTTCCTTTCTAGCGCTTTGTGGTAATGATGTAGAGGGTTGCCTATGTAAATCATACATCCTGGATCTGGGGAAAGTCCCTATTTTGAACAAGATTTTGCAAAAGGAATATTCTTTACCAGATCATGTTCCAATTTTTCATTAGGAAAACATATTTATTGGATAGGCTTCACCGAAATCATTAAGTGTCTCTTTAAAAACACAGGTTCTGATGAAACAGAACTGCCCAGATTGAAAAGAGAGGAAGGAAAAGTCGAAGGAAATTGTGGATTACAGGGTTCTAATCTAGATGCTAATGATGGCATATAACGATGATGTCAAAATGACACCACTATGAAATGCAGAGGCCGGGGTAGTGAAGCGTAGTGACTTGTTTCACAGTTTGGTTGTAATGAGGGAGGTTCTGTTGAAATTTCTTGGGGCTGTATTATTTCACTCACTTTATAGTAGATATCGAGAAATTAGTTCTTTTCCTTTCCTATTGAATCTGATGGCAATGAATTGCATCATGTAATACATCATATAATAACAGACATCGTTTAGAGCCAGGGTCATATGTGGGTTTTTTGTGCAAATGATAGAACTTTATTTCTGAGTCTCACCCTTACTTCACCCATTGGACAGTGTTGTTTAGACAATAATGGCTCCTATTCCTCTTAAGACCCTTTTAAAACTGGATCGATAATGTGAATGTCATTACAAGTAAAACTATTGAAAAGCAGAAAACATAATGATCTGCCCAAGGATACACAATGTATCAGTGACAGAATTGGAACTAGAATTTACAAGCTTCGATCTAGCAGATGATCACACAGACAGATTCGAACATTTAGGAAATCTGTGTGCATAAGTCTATATATGAGTATGTAAGTATATACATGTGTGTAGGTATATATGTATATGTGTATATATATTAGGTATATATGTGTGTAGGGGTGTGTGTATATGAACCTACATACACCCAGACATATTCACACACACACATTTACTATAATAAATGGTGGGTGACACTATTTGCTATGAGAGGCAGCATAATGAGCTAGTCTTGAAACCACAAAGACTTGAGCATGAGCCCCAACAGTTTCATGCACTGACTGCGTGATTCTGGGCAAGTCACCCTCTCAGAGGCCATGCTCTCAAGCTGTAAATTGCAGAGAAAGTATTGACCTGCATTGGTGGAGGGATCTTCCTTTCCCAGGAGCTCTCTATAACAATGAAATCCTAAGTATGGTCCCTCTTCTTATCAAAAACGTGATGACAGTGAGCATTAGAGGCCCCAAAAAAGTAAAAGGAATTCTAAAAGATTATACATTTACACAAAAAATTACACAAAAAATACATTTTGGGAATTTTTAAAAATTAAAATACTCAAAGGGATCGTGATCTTTCTGATTTGGAAATTTTCTACAATGCAGATTGCAACTCCTGTCCATCCTGCATGATTCTTGTCCCATATCCTCACATAAACTTACCACAGAGAGTCCATCCGATATGTCAGAACCTTTCTTCACTTTATCCTCTTTCTTTTTGGAAAAGGGAAGGTAGGACAATTGGGGTTAAGTGACTTGCCCAAGGTCACATGGCTAGTAAGTGTTAAGTGTCTAAGGCTGGATTTGAACTCAAGACCTCCTGACTCCAGGGCTGGTGCTCTATTCACTGAGCCACCTAGCCACCCCCTAGTCACCACCTAGTCGCCCCCTATTTTCTACATAGAGACTTTTCTAATCTTGCCGTCTACTGGTGCTCTCCTTCCCCAAATGACTTCAATTTATTTTTTATATATTTGGTCTATACTAACATGTACATATTGTCTTTCCAATGATGTGGCAGTGAACAAATCTAGAAATGAGATGTCTTAGAAAGAAGTTTATTAAGTCATCTGGTGGACTGGAGAATTGAAAAAGGGGTGGCCCACTATCCCCAGAGGTCAGTAGGTTACACATTATTTTAAGGTTCAAACAAGAAAACAGTAGCTGATTGACTAGCACAGAAGCAGTTTCCAGCTAAAATATGCAGGTACTTGAGGCATGTATCAGGATAAAACTCCTTACATTCATCTTTGAATCTGGCTGGGTTTTTGGTTAGCATAACCTAGGTCCTGAGTTAAGCACCGGACAAATCTGGTCTCTAAACAACAGGTCTGGTTTCTTAACCATGTAGAACTAAGTTGAAAGAATGCAATTAAGTTTCCCCATCCCACTAGAATGAAAGGTCCTTGAAAGCAATGACTGTCCCATTTTTTCTTAGTATCTACAGGACTGAGCAAAGTGTCTGGAATAGAGAAGTCACTTAATAAATATCTATTGATTGATTTTAGTGTCAGTCATTTCTTTCAGGCCCTGAAACTGGGCTGATTCCTAGATTTGTAGTTTAAAATGGCTCATTTATATTCTTAAAAATAATGAAATTTCATCTCAAAATGGCAAAATGTTTCTTGTTTAAAAACACATTCCTTGATCTTACCCCACAGTACCCATACATCTCTTGTTTCCACTATCTACCTACTTGCATCTGCCTGTTGGTTTGAATCTGGCTTGCTAGCTCATTATGGAAATGTGTATTTCGATTTATGATGAACCCAGTCCTAATCCTCAATCCACAGGCATGAAAGAGAAATATTCACGCCTCTGACTTTCCAGACAAATTTTGAAGTTCCATTTTAATATCAAAGTTCTCCAGAGAAGGAGAATCCTTTGATAATCCAGGCCAGTGCTCCAAGGACTTTTTCCTTAGACTTCTAGTTCACCTAAATTCCTTTTGTGGCAGTCTGAGCCCATTTCCTCGACATTTGGGGCTCAGTAGTGATAACAAGTTGAAGGTCACTTTTCTTCATATAACAATCTTGTGTGTGCTTACAGAATTTTATTAATCCACTTTCTAACCTTCTCTGTTGTTTAAAGAATCCCAGTTTTCTTTTGCTATTCCTCATAGACCCTATTTTCCATCCCTTTAACAGAAAACTGAAGATTAGGTCCTACCTACAAGTACAAGAGTAGATTTGACCTAACATTTACCAAGTTGAGAAAAGAGAAAGTAAACATCATTCAAAGAGGATTTTCTGTCTGGTGCTGATACTTACTTGTTTAAAATTTTTTAAAAAGCTGTGTCCAAAAAAAAGAGTAATGCATATTCATGGAATTCTTGGACCAAAAGAATTTATATGCCAAATTAATACCAGTCATAAAAATTCTTTCTTTGAAAAAGTGGTGAGCTTGCCTTTTCTTATTCTCTTCGTGCGAAGCAGCATGTCATAGTAGATAGTTCTCTACTCAAAGTCAGGAAGATGTGGTTGCAAATTCCACCTCTCATATTAACTACTAGGAAAACTGTGCAAGTTCACTTAAGCTTTCTGTGCCTCAGTCTCCTCATCTCTATAATGGGTATAATAATACACGGGGTAGCTAATTTGTGGAGTTTATTGTGGGACTTGAATGAAGATAATGACTATAAAGTACTTGCAAACTTTACATTGCTGTATCAATAGCAGGTATTACTAATTAATAGATCTAGGCTCTTAGGGTATATTTGCATCTTATGTTCTGCAAGCCACATGTTCATATTAACAATTGTCTCAGTTCAGTTTTTGTATCCCCAGTACCTAAATTTTTAAAAAGAGAATTTATATATTTCATCACAATCTTTCTCATTACAATCATCAGATATAAATCAATTAGAAAACATAAGCATTATTTAAATGATTTTTAAAAATAATTATAAATGAGTGATTCTATATGTTGTAATGGGAAAGTCTTGTTTATTAGGCCAGTACATAATACAGTTGAATTGTTACTTCTTCTAAGAATTCTTTCTGGGCTTGTGTCCAATCTGCATTCTTCTTTGAGGCTTTACTTATAAATGCAGCTTTTCTTCCTCCTCCTCCTCCTTCTTTTTCTTCCTCATTTTCCATCCTATTTCTTGATATTGAACCTTGTATTAGAGTCAGGCTCTGCTAACCTCTGGAGAGGAAGGAGGGGGTTTGGGCTTGAGGCTTTTTCACCCAGTTATTTTTATAATTAGTTCTGGGGCCTGTAAGTTTCCTTGCTTCTAAATTGGTATGATGTAGGAAAAGGTGTGGTCATTGCTCTCCTGATTTGTGCGCTGGTCCTTACCTAGGTAGGACTCCTGTTCTCTCACAATCACAACTTCTCTCCTCCCTGAAACTGTGACTTGGAACCATGGATCCTGCTTCCTTGTGAATGTAAACCCTCCTCTTTACCCTGAAACTGCAACTCAGAACTGAGTAATGGGCAATGGAGTTGTCATGGTGCCTGGTTTTGTGCCCAGTGCTAGCACAGGGGTTCCTGGTAATCTTGTTTTGACCAGGTGTTCAATCTCTTGTCATCTCTGGTCAGTGAGAGTTCCAGTTATTGCTGCTGCCATCTCTTTTGCCTCTAAGGCCGACAGCTGGTAATGCTGCCATATGTGCTTCCAGCTAACTCCTACCTCAGTGTCGTAGACCTTTCCTGATCTCTTAAGTTGTCCAGAGCTGGAAAAATGTCTCCCTCCGACCAAATTTTAATGGTTACGCCACTTTAGAATTCAATTTGATGCATTATTTTAAAAGTTGTTTAAAGGTGAAGGTTGGGAGTTGGATTAAAATGTTACCTTTAGGGTGGCTAGGTGGCACAGTGAATAGAGCACCGGCCCTGGAGTCAAGAGGACCTGAGTTCAAATCTGGTCTCAGACACTTAGCACAAAAACTAGCCGTGTGACCTTGGGCAAGTCACTTAACCCCAATTGCCCTCCAAAAAAGCAAAAAAATAAAAATAAAGTAAAATGTTCCCTTTATTCCACCATCTTGGCTTTGCCTCTCTTTTCCTGTTTCTCTAGGCAGTATGATATAATGAAAAGAACACTGGATTTGAAAGCAGAGGACTTGGACTTGAGTCTTGGTTCCAAATGTTACTTATAGACAAATCACTTAACCTCCATGAACCTCAATTGGATCATCTGTAAAATGGAAACAATAATAGTCATACTACCTATCTTCCAGAATTATTGTTATAAAATCACTTTGCAAATGATAAAGCACTTTGAGAAGGTGAATTATCATCTGTATGAATAATACTAGCAGTTTGAGAGGGCTAGCAGTCACAGTGTGAAATCCTTCCACCCAGGAAAGAATATTGTGTGATGTTTGCTCCATGGCAGAGATATAAATTGTTTTTTCCTGCTTAGCTGCATTTTTGAATGTATCCCACATTAATCAGTGCCTAACATGTAGCATACATTTAATAAAGCTTGTTGATGGATTAATCATTGGTGTTTTAATTATTGACCCAGTAGTTTGGGGGTTTTAATTAAAAATTAATATTAGCACCAACTATTAGCTGAATGGAATAAATCCCATAATGTTTTTCTATTTTGTGCTTGTACTTCTCAGAGTACTTTTCGCATGTGGCTTTGTATTGCATAAGATTAATATTCATGCACATGACTCATTTCCCTTCCTTTAAGGCAATGAACTTTCCTTTTCTCCATAGCATCAAGAATAGTGTCATGCATCTAGGAGGGACTGAACAAATGTTTATTGGTTAAATAAATGTTTACCTACAGAAAACTGGAGAATTAAGCCAATTACTGAAACATTTTGGCCCTCAACCTCTCAACATTTAAACTGAAATATATAAAAAAATGTTTAGTATATAAAAGTATATACATAGATATATGAATATGGAAGGGAAGAAGATGATAAGGATGAAAGATGTCTATTGTTTAGACCAGGGGCTTTTAAGGGGTCTGTGGGTAGATTCAGGGGGTCTATGAACTTGGAGGGGAAAATGTATATATTTATCTTTATTAATTTCTGATAAAAATTTAGCATTTCCTTCATTTCTGGAAAAACAACATGATTTTGAGAAGTGGTCTATAGGTTTCATCAGGCTGCCAAGAGGATCCATGGTACACAAAAAATTAAGAATCCCTGGTCTATACTATGATGTACAGTTGGGTAAGCAACCTACTGGCTTGGTCAAAGGGTCACATATTTAGAGTTGGAAGGGACCTTCTAGATAATAAAGGTCAGCTTATTTGTCTGGAATAGTCAGAATGACTGGACAGTAAGCAGGGTACAGAACTGAAAAAGAAGAGGAAAATGGCTAGATTGCCTTTAAGTAAGTGCACGTAGCTTTTATAAGCTTTGAAATAAGGATCCCTATTTTTGGGTGATATTGTAGGGCTAAAAATCATGGAACTCCAAAGTCTACAAATAGTTGAGAGTCACCATCCAGAGGACAAAAGAGAGATGCATCGGGCATAAGTGCTACAATGCATTCCCAGTGAAGAGTTGTGGAGGCATGATGATGGCACAACAGATTTCAACAGAAAGATGTATGACTGAAAAAAAAAATGATGGGTTAGTCAGAAAAGCAAGGAACAGCTGATATAGTTAGCATGTTCTACTGATAGCCTTACAGTACCCCATTATCCAGTGGAATGGTTCTCTCAAGTCAGGTAGAACCTCGGGTGAAGAATTTGTGGAAGAATATGGATAAGAGCCACAACCAAAGAGAAGGGGGTGGATGGGGTGTGATCTGTACTATTATTGGGATAATAACAGATCCATCAAAATATTTAAATCTAGAAAGGGGGAAAAACACTAATATGGCCATAACAATGTGAAGTTTGGAGACTTAAATTACCTGTATAATTCCCGTGACTCTCAATGGAATATACAAATATAGTTACCAAGTCTGGGGATAGAATTGTGATTTCACAGAAAAGCAGTCAGAAAGACTTTGGTTCAAATTCTGTATTCATATTAGCTGTATGACAGTGGGGCAAGTCACTTAGAATTCTCAAAGCCCTAAATAACTCTCTAAGACTATACATCACATGGGGCAGCCAGGTAGCACAGCGAGTAAGAGCACCGGTTCCAGTGTTGAGAAGACCTGGAGATCGAATCCAGGGCTCAGACACTTAGCACCCACCCAGAAACACCTGGCCATGTAACCTTGAGCAAGTTACTTAACCCCAATTGCTTAGGGACCGGCTCCAGTGTCGGGATGACCTGGATCAAATCCGGGCCCAGATACTCAGCACCACACCCAGAAATAACTGGCCGTGTAACCTTGAGCAAGTTACTTAACCCCAATTGCTTAAAAAAAAAAAAGACTATACATCACAAAAGGACTTGCTGATCTGCACTGGTAGAGGAAGGTTATGTACTAGGAACTCTCCATATTGGTGAAATCCAAAAGGTACAGATGGTTTATAGAATTTGTTCTAAATATAAGCTAAGATCAGAAATACTAGTTCTTGCCAGATGCACTAAGGTTAATACTAACTAAAAGTGTGGTGGAAACTTCTAATTAATTGTGCTTATATTGTTACACAGGTGAAGTTGATATGCTACTTTTGTTAAATAGTTTTGTGGAGAAACACATCCTGTCAAACTTTGGAAGGGATGATTATATATTAGGACCAGTTGTAATTTTCATGAATTGATTTTAATGAAAGACTAGAAATAGCTATTTTTGTTTACAATGAAAAGCATCAACATAGAGAATAAAAGGAAAATTACACAGATATACTATATGATCTCTAAAATTTGTTGTTCATGCTGCTATATGTTTTCTTAAACAAAGGTTGCTTTTCTCTGCCATTGGGAACATGAAAATAATTTAGCTTTTAAAAACCGCAAAAAAGGCCAAAGTGCATGAATCAAAGGGGGGTGGGTGGGGATTTCTAATAACTAGAGAATGGGGGCTTTCACACAATTAAAATGTGAAAATTTCTTCACGTTGTTATATAGACCAGATTTTACAAAATCATGGTGTATATATATTCGAAGAAAAGTAAATGAGTTATGAATAACCAGTAGTCTGGAGATCTTTAGGGTTGTTTCTAAATGTATATATTATTAGTATAACGGGATAAAAAACAAAGCATGCCGTCCATGAAATACTAATATTAAATGTAGAAATGCCCCTTACATAGAGGTGGCCAATGCAGTAACTGTATAGGGTGAGGAGTAGAAAATAAAACACCTTTTCCATACAGGGTAAAAAGAGGAGGAAAAGAACAAATCCTCTTTCACTGTAGGAACAAAAGGAAAAGGGGCAAGGATTTTATTCAAATTTGGAGCCAGAGTGGGAGAGGTTTTCCTGAGACCCTGTTAGAGCTTGACACACATTTTCTCATGTACAAAAAAAAAAATGGGAAAATAGAATATAATTAGTGCTCTAGTTCAAATACAGAATGTTCCAAAAGTTTTTGTGCAGACTTTTAAAAGCTTTAAACTACACCAAGACATTTGGGACACACTGTACCTGAGGGTTCCCAGGGTTAGCTGGGAACCTAACTGCTATTTATACCATCGCTCTTCATGAGAACATAATTTGTATATATATATATACATATATATGCATATATATATATATACACATATATAATTAAAACATGATTTTGAAATCATCAACTTACAATGGACTTTAAAACACTTAATGAGTTCATTAGTTGGTCTATTTCTTTGATTTAAAAAAATAATTTTGAAGGAAGCAATGTAGTACAATGGAAAGGACATTGGACTGGTGTCAGGATAATGATCTTCTCCATGGGACACCAAAGAAACGTGACTCTGTCCTGCATCAATATATATCTAGGGAAAGGGCTCTTAACCTGCGTGTCCGTGAATTTTTTCTTCTTTTAAATATTTTGGTAACTATTTTGTTACTGTTGTCCAGTTGTTTTCCAGCTGCATCTGACTCTTCATGTCCCTATTTGGGGTTCTGTTGGCAAAGATACTGGAATAGTCTGCCATTTTCCTTCTCCAGCTCATTTTATGAAGAAATTGAAGCAAATAGGATTGTGACTTGCTTAAGGTCACATGGCTATTAAGTGTTTAAGTCTGAATTTGAACTCAGGTCTTCTTGACTCTATCCACTGCTTTACATAACTATATTTTATTGTAATTGCTTTTCTTTGTAATCCGATTTATTTTATGTTATACATTTAAAGATATTCTGAGGTCCATAGACTTCATCAGACTGCCAAAAGAGGTTAAAAATCCCTCAATTAGTCAAGTCAACAAGCATTTATTAAGTGCCTTCTGTGTGCCAAACAGGTGCTCACCCCTGGGGATAGAGAGAAAGGTAAAAAATGGCTCCTGCCCTCCAGGAGTGCAATGGGTGAAACAACTGAGGGCAAACGAGATAAGTTGGAGATAATCAGAGGGAAGCCATTAATATTAAGGGCGACTAGGAAAAGCTTTATTGTAGAATGGGGGGATTTAGCAGAGACATGAAAGAATCCAGGGAAGTGAGGAGGAATGGATGCACAGCCAGTGAAAATGCGTGGAATTTGGAGATGTCATTACTGCTCTTCAAGAACGAAGGACAAAGAACAAAAGGAAAGAGACAAGTTGTGAAAGGCTTTAAAAGCCAAACAGAGGATTTTCTATCCAATTCTGGAGATAATAGGGAACCACAGGAGTTGATTGAATGGGGGAGTGACATGCTCAAACCTGCACTTTAGGAAGATGGCTTTTAAAAGCTGAGTAGAGGAGGGACTGGAGAGGGGAGAAGAGATTGGGAGGCCAACCAGCAGGTTATTGACATAGACTATGTGTGAGGTGATGAGGACCAGGACCAGGGTACAGAGGACAAGTGAGGAAGTGGGGTATATACAAAATTGGAAAGGTAGAACTGACGGGACTTGGTAACAGATCGATGGTGGGTGAGTGAGAAGATGTTCTTGTTTGTCCTTTGTTCTTGAAGAGGGCCATGACATTAGGGAAGTGATGTCATGACTTGCAAGTGACTTGGTTTTGAGTGAGGGAGGGCTGTGCAAAATCACCAGCCTCACTTTCTCTCCCAGAGCCATCTGGGTCCAGTGGCAAGATATAAATCAGGATAACTGGAGATAGTCCCTGAGTGGAGTGAGAAGATAATGAAGAGTGAAGGATGTCACTGAGGTTGTGAGCCTGGGTACTGAGAGAATGGTAGTACCCTTGACAATAATAAGGAAATTAGGAAGAAGGGAGGGGTTCAGGGGATATAAAATGAGTTCAATTTTAGATATACTGAGTTTAAGATGTCTATGGGACATACAATTTGGGACATCTAATAAGCAGTTGGAGGTTCAAGGCTAGAGGTCAAAAGAGGGTTGGGCTGGATAAATAGATCTAAAAATCCCCTACATAATAATTAAATCCACGGGAGCGGATGAGATCATGATGTAAGACAGTATAGACTGAAAAGAAGAGAAGGTTCAGGACAGATTTTTGGGGGAGACCCATAGTGGGTGTAACTGAGAGAAATAATTATTAATCATTTGATATGGGGAGATCCAGAGTTTCTCTACCTCCCCTTTTTCTAAAGTCCTTATTTCAAGGCTTAGCCTCTGAAAGACAGGACTGATGATAGCAGATGGATTAATATTCTCCTTAATCTAGGTCAGAGGTTCCCAAACTTATTTGGCCTACCACCTCCTTTAAAAAAAATTACTCAGCACCCTTCTGGAAATCTACTTTCTTTAATGGTTGTTTTTTTTTTTTAAATTTGTATCATTTCAAAACATATAAAATATGTATTTTAAAAATGACATATCTTAAGTTTAATAATTTATTGTAAACTTGTGGTTTTTTCCAGCACTGAAATTTTGACAGTGCAATATTGCATTATATAACTGTATAGTACTGCACTGTAAACAAGTCATTAAATGCATGTATTCCTGCTGATGCATGCTGAACTTCTTGACAATGCACAACGCACTCTCCTGTTGAGATTATGTTCCTAGAATATGACATGAAAGTAAAAAATATAAATACTGATACACTAAACCTATGGGAAACAGGGGACTAGGTTCCCAGGACCACTGAAAACTATAATCTTTTACCAGACATTGCTGTACTACTAGCAAGAAAAAGTTTTGAGTGTCACCAATTTTATTTTGTGTATTATATTTTCTGGGCTATTTTATGTTAGGAAAAGTGCATATTACCAGAATTAACGTTTTGTTATAAAGAACTGCATACAGGAAAGTACAGCTACTCCTGTGTCTCTGCTCTATGCACCCAGGCTTCTAGAATAGAAGCTTCTGAATGTAAGGGGGGCAGGCTAGAGACCTTTGGAGACTGACCCAGGAGGAGCCGCAGGCTAACCCAACTTTGGCGCATACGTGCAACACAAAGCTTGAGTTTTAAAGGCAAACAGTGAAAATATGCAACAAATGAAGGGGATCTCTTTACAACAAACAGGTGGGGTAAATTGGAGCCGTGAAACCCCTGGGAGGGTATTAGCAGCTCTAAAACTTTGCACAACGCACCTCTCTTTTTTTTTCTCTACTGAACATAGTTGCAAATGTGTTTGGTTACTGACTGAAAGTGAAAATGAGGTTACTAATAAAATCACGGGAATTTACAAATTAACAAAAGTTAAATGTCTGAATGTTGAGGATCGACTACATATTTTTCTGGACATGGCCAATGTGGAAATTTGTTTTGCTTGACTAGGAAATGGAGGTTTTGTTTCTTTCTCAGTGGAGGGAGGGGAAGGTGAGAAGGTGGATTTTTGCTGATTGAAAAAAAAAATTAATTAAAAAAAAGATAGTGAGAGGAGAGGAAAAGATAGTGAGAGGAGAGGAAATTGAGGAACCACATGTAGAAAGCTTTCTCAAGGAATTTATCCAGGAAGGGGAGGAGAGCTACAGGATGAGATAGCGATTAGGGATCAAGTAAGAATTTTTTTGAGAAAAGTAGAGAGGTTATTGAAGGAGATAAAGGCATGGCCTGGAGTCAGGAAGACCTGAGTTCAAATCTAGCCTCAGACACTACTAGCTGTGTGACCCTGGACAAGTCACTTAACCCTGTTTGCCTCAGTTTCCTCATCTGTAAAATAAGCTGGAGAAGGAAATAGCAAACCACTCCAGTATCTTTTCCAAGAAAACCCCAAATGAGGTCATGAAGAGTCAGGCATGACTGAACAACAGGTACTAAAGGCATTAAAGGGTCCTGGGAAAGAAAGGCTTCTTGCAAAGGATGGGGTCTTAGCTAAGGTTCGAAGGAAGCTGGGGAATCCAGGACAAAATGCATCTGAGAAGATCACTAACAATCCAAGATAGCATATAAGGACCAAACAAATGGCCCAGACAACAAATGCTAAAGGAATTAAAGCATTGTTAATTATAGTGGAGCTTAGTTACAGTGCACTTAAAGAACACTGAACTGCAAGTCACAAGCCCCTCTCCCTGCTCTGTAGCAAATAGCTTTACTACATCAGCCCTTTCTGCTATTCTGTATCTTATAGAATATATATACTTGTTGTTTGGTAGTTTCAGTCATGTCCTACTCTGACTCTGATGGGGTTATGGAACCTGGCCCCTAAAAGGAAAAGACCATGCCTTGGGACCTGGACCCCCAAATAGCATAGTCCCTAACCCATATTCAAATCCATGAGGGTACCCAATGGTTTTCCACCTTGGATCTCAAAGATGCCTTTTTCCACACACTTCTTCACACACTCTCAATATATCTTTGCTTTAGAATGGACATCCCCTCAGAAATTAAATCCATGTCAGTTAACATGTAACATTGTAACGTTAAGGGAATTTGAAGATCTTCCCTGCCCCTTAATATGCCTATGTGCCCAGCTGTGATACTTCCTGAATCATACAGAACTCACTGGAGGAGGAACTTACTTAAAGAGAAGCTTGCTTAAGGGAGACTTGCTTGTAGGAAAGCTTTCACACCATTTGGTACTAAACTAATTAGGCACTGAGTCATGAGAGTTGTGATGCCTTCTGGCTCTGAGAAGTGTGTATATATATATATATATATATTCTGAGTTGGCATTTTGTTTTGGGGGTTCACTCATGAGTAGGATCTTTAGATTTCCTGGTTGAGACTGAGTAGCTGTCTGTTCGTAGCCCCCCTGACTATCAGATGTTATCTGTGCTGCTCCCTTCTTTCAGTAATATCTATAAAGTGTATAGCAATATTGTTTTACTCAGACATTTGGAGCCCTGTCTGTTGGTCTTTGTGTTAATTCCGCTGCTTGTATTTTCTACTTATCTGTCTTTCTTAGATACTTGCTTCGTTATTAAAGTAAGATCGTTAACCCCTTTAAAGCAGTGTTTCCTTTAAAAGCTGATCAAAGAACCTGTGCTAGCAGGCCATCCTGGGTGTGCTAGGGTGCTCCCTAGATTGCCCCAAGGTTTTCAGGATAGCCCCCATATATTTGGCTGGGACTTGGGAAAAGATTTAAGGGACCTAGAACTAACAAATAGTTGCTTAATTCAGTATGTGGACAATATTCTCATTTGTAGCCCCATCCAGGATGCTTCTTGGGCTGTTGCCACAGGAGCTCTTCATTTCTTGGCCACTCGAAGTTACAGGATCTCTTTAAAGAAAGTCCAAACAGCATGTCAAACTGTAAAGTACCTGGACTATGAACTAATGCCCACATCTCGATCCTTAATCTCAGAGAAGAAAAGGGCAGTCCTATCTATCCCTGTTCCAGCCTCTAAAAACAACTCTGCACTTTTCTAGGCAAGGCTGAATTTTGTAGACTATGGATCCCTAATGTTGGTCTTTTTGCTAAGTCTCTTTATTGTTCTACTCAAGGTCCTGACTCATCCCCTCTAGAGTGGAGCCCCAACCAGGCCCAGGCTTTTGAAACTCTGAAAACTAAACTGACCTCCCTTCACTCTATAAGTTAATGAAAGGAGAGGACAGGTTTTGGGAGTCCTAATACAGTCCTTAGGACCTGACCCCAGGCCTATTCCTCAAAAGTTAGTCTCTGTGGCTGCTGGATGGCCTTCATGCCTCTGGGTAGTGGCTTCTACAGTCATTCTAATTGAGGAAGCCTCTAAATTTACACTTGGCCAATCCCTGGAAGTTCTGACTCCCCACCAAGTTCAGAGCATCCTGGAAATAAAGGGCCATCAGTGGCTGGCTAGGCGAAAATATCAAGCCTTGCTCTTAGATAACCCTGATCTAATTCTTTGGGTATGCCACACATTCAACTTGGTAACCCTTCTCCCAGACAGTGCCTACTCAGATGCCCTGGTTCATGAGTGAGGAGACCTGGACTCTGTTAATGGTGGTCAATCTGATCTTAAAAGATTCTCCTTTCCTGATGGGCAAAGAGTGATACACAGATGGGTCTAGCATTACTGAACAAGGGCTAGGAGAGCTGGGTATGCAGTAATCAGAGTCCACCACACCACAGAGGCCAAACCCCTGCCTTCTGGGACCTCTGCCCAGAAGGCAGAATTAATAGCACTCACCAGAGCCCTAGAGCTAGGGAAAAATAAAAGTAAATATTTTTACTGACTCAAAATATGCTTTTCATGTTCTATGTGACCACAGAGCAATCTGGAAAGAAAGGGGATATCCGACAGCAAAAAAACTCCCGTATCAAATATGCCCAGGAGATTTCACATCTCCTCTGAGATGTTCCAAAGCTATCTAAGAAAGCTGTTATCTTTTGCAAAGGCCACCAGAAAGGGGTCATGGATCAAGCCATGGGAAATTGCGTGGTAGATATTGCAGCAAAGAATGTTGCTTACCAGCTAACTATCCTAGCTCCTTCCTTTACCCCCATAGCTCTTTGATTCCTTTACACCTTCCTACACCTCCCAAGAGCAGGCCCTAGCTAAAGAAAGGGATACTCTCTTTCTTACTCTAGATGGTTTCAGACCCCCTCAGGCCAATTTCTTATCCCAGAGGAAAGTACTGGAAGTTTCTTTTTGGTTTATACCAGGCCACACACCTGGGGAAGAACGCCCTCCAGTCTCTGATACAGCTTATTTTTATAGGCATTAAGCTAGAAGAAACCATCTGGAAAGTCTGTTGGGCTCGCCCATCTTATTTATGCCCAGGTAAATCCTGAAAGGACAGTCAGACTTTCCCCTCTTTAGAAACCTCTTCAGAGGAGGGTATCTACCCGGGTGAAGACTGGTGGATAGACTTTACACATATGTCCCTGTGCAGGGGTTTCAAATTGCTCTTGGTCTTTATTAATACCTTTATTAATTGGGTAGAAGCTTCTCCTTACAGAACTGAAAAAGCTCAGAAAGTATCAAAGTTCCTATTCAAGGAAATTATACCTTGCTTTGGCTTGCCTAGCTCCTTATAGAGTGACAATGACCTGGCTTTTATTTCACAGATAACTGAGGCTGTGGCAAAGACACTTAAAATCACTTACCACCTCCACTTGGTCTGAAATCTAAAATCTTCTGGTAAAGTAGAGAAAATGAATCAGACCCCTGAGGGTCCTTACTAAATTGTACACAGACACCCCAGAAAATTGTATTAAGAATCTCCCCATCAATTACTCAGAGTCCACATTACACCTCATGAAAATATCAAAGCTTAGCCTCTTTGAACTCCTGTATGGGAGGCCCTTCCTAACATCTTTGTAGACTAACATCCTTGTAGATGTAGACTAACTTTGTAGACTAACATTTCCTAACATCCTTGTAGACTCAGAACAGCATTTGATATTCAATTTGCAACTCAGTTAGGAGCAGCCAGGAATGCCCTAACAAAATATGCCACTACGCTTCTTCCAAAACCTGTTAGCAGTGAAAAGGAGTGTCCTATTCCGGTACAACCTGGAGACTGGGAAAAGGCTCATTGGATGCAAGAAATCCATAATAACCTCAGTGCCCCCAAATCCTCTGCTTCATGGAAATCCTGGCTCCTTTCTATACTAGCCCCATACTTATTCCCGCCATATTACTTTTATGTTTGGTCCTTGTTTGCTTAACCTTCTGGCCAGATTTGTCTCTTCCAGGTTCCAGGCCATCAACTTCCAGATAGCTCAGGCTATATAACAGTGTCCAAGGTCTCTAGCCCACTGGATCTGGCATCAGTCAGGTTCTGAAGTCTGACCCCTTGAGCAGGACCCAGCAAGGCAGGGATAGCTCTAAGGACCTTGCCAGAAGGAAGCAGTTTCAGAAGCTGAGACTTTTGCTCCTTAACCCAAAAGATTTTGGGTCCCATTTGTTTGATGGGGGAATGATGGAGTTATGGGACCTGGGCCCTAAAAGGAAAAGACCATGTCTTTGGAACTTGGACCCCTAAAAGCCCCTGAACTTTCCCACACTGGCATAAGACCAAGTCTTTGCCTTGAACTTTCCCATACTGGCATTTTGCCTGAGGCATCTGGCCCATCCCAGTCTACCTAGACACTCAATAACCCTTTTAACTGCCCTTCCACTGTGGCTCTCCAACCCAGCCCAGAACACTTAACTCCTTTGTTGTTTGCATCTGGCCCACCCCAGGCTACCTGCCACTCCTTAATCCCATCCAGATTTTCTCAGTCTTTTTGTATTTAAGTATCAGTTTTATCTTCAACAAAACCCAAGATTTACTAGGAATCTTGTCTACCTAACTGGTGTTAAAACCTTCCTACTTTGACTGAAAGAAGGCTTGAGCAGTGGAATTCTTTCAAGGCAGACGCCCTGTACCCTTGCACTTCAGGGTTTCCAGCACTCCAAACCGCAACAAACCTCCATTTGAGGTTTTCTTGGCAAAGATATTGGAGTGCTTTGCTATGTTCTTCTCTACCTCATTTTATAGAAGAGGAACTGTGGCAAACAGGGTTAAGTGAGGTAAGATTTAAACTCAGGTCTTCTTGGCTTCAGGTTGGCCGCTTTATGCATGGGGCTGGCCATTTGGATAAGTGACTGCCTAGAAGATATACACTGTATGTATCTATTTACATACATATATAACTTACTGATATATTTACCCGACTTGTTTCCTCATTAGGATGTAAACTGGGCAGCAACTGTTTTTGCTTTTTCTCTGTATTCAAAGAACCGAGGTCAGTCAAATAACTTTGCTGACTGGTTAATCAGACAAATTTCGACCCAAATTTCTTCTCTATAAAATGAAGGTGATGAGGGATGGCTCCCTCTAGGTTCTGCAGGAACTCTGATCTTATCCAAGACCAGAAAACCTGCAATGGCGTCTGGAAAGAATTCAAGGTCTCAGGCTTAATTGGAGTGAGAGTTGTAGACGTTTATTGTTACGCTTCCATGAGAAGCGGGCAAGAGTCCTTGAGGGGCCCTTCGAGTGAGAGGGGTACAGGCTTTTACTTTTAAAGGGTAGGGCTGCCACTGTCAGGGCTGACCGGATGGAGGGAAGGGACCCCAGTGCATAGATAAAGGTTAGGGCTGACCGAGAAGAACTTGTGACTTTAGTGCATTGATAGTTTAGGTGAGATTTGGGCCAGACCTGAGGAGACATGAAGAGATTAAGTAAGAACAAAGGAGTCACAAGGTGTTGCCTAGGCCTAGTGTGGATAGGGGGAAGGGGCAGAGTTTGAGGCTGGGAAGGGGATTTTACAGATTACAATTTTACAATACAAATTGCAGTTCCAATTGTACAAATTGGTTTTACAAATTGATTTAGACCCCAGGTACCCCATCAAAGGGGTTTGGGTATTACTAGATTACTCTTAAAGTTAATTTCATCTCCAAAATAAAAAGCCCCACTATAATTTGCCTAACAATACTTATGAGAAAATGTATAATACAATTCCTAAGAGGTCAATTACAATAACTAATAAGTTATATTAGCATCTAAGGGTTGGACTAGATGACCTCTTAGATCCTTTCCATCTCTAGATTTATGATTCTTTTACTGCATAAACCAAGAAACAAAAGAAAGACTTTTAGAATTTGCCACTTTTGAGATAATGCTAAATAACTATGTCAAATTCAATATACAATGCTAGGTTTTGGGGGAATTAAGTGACTTGTGTTAAAGTTGGTATTTGGACTAATTAAAACTTGTCTAAATACGCCCGAGTATTTTTCACTTGAATTATTTAAGTGAACAGAGCTGCACCCCTTATTTATGTGCATTTTATAAAGTGGAGGCAGTGGAGGTAAAGTACCAGACTCAGTTAGGGAGCTGTGGGTTCCAATCCATGCTCTAATACTTACTGGCTGTGAATCCCCAGGCCAGTCATTAACCTTCTCTGAGCTTCTGTGGTCTTCTCTGGAAAATGGGGAGAATAATGTCCACAGTAGCATAATAAATGGGGGCAATCATGCCCATACCATCTTGTGGGGTTCTTATGAGGCTCAAATTACATACTGTATGTAAAATGTTGCAAACTTCAAAGTTCCTTTAAAATGTCAGTTATTATTATAATAATTTATGCATTTATGCAACAGAAAAAAACTTTAAATCATACTACAATACTCTGTAAACCTTCACTTAGTCTCTTTTTATTGTGTAGCTACTTCATGTAGAGAGGAAGGATTAGAGGCAGCTGATACCTTACCTAGTGCCCTGGGCTGGAGATTTAGCTCAAGGGGGTAAGTCAAGAGAAATTCCTTGAAGGTAAGGATTGGGTTTTCTTTTCAAAAATCTTTTTTTTTAATTAATTAAATTTTTTAAAAAGCAATTGGGGTTAAATAACTTGCTCAAGGTTACACGGCCAGGTATTTTTTGTGTGGGTGCCGAGTATCTGAGGCCGGAACCGATCCCAGGTCTCCCGACGCTGGGGCCGGCACTCTTACTGCACCCCCAAAAATCTTTTTATGGGGCAGCTAGGTGGCATTGTGAATAGAGCACTGACCCTGGAGTCAAAAGGACCTGAGTTCAAATCCAGCCTCAGACACTTGGCACTTACCAGCCGTGTGACCTTAGGCAAGTCACTTAACCCCAATTGCCCTGCCTTCCCCCCTCCAAGAAAATTAAAAAAATCTTTTTATTCCTAGCATCGTCTGGCACGCGTTCAATTGTGTCCTACTCTTTGTGGCCCCAGGGACCATAGCATGCAGATGCTGCCCATGGGGTTTTCTTGGCAAAGACACTAGAGTGGTCTGCATCTCCAGTGGATTAAGGCAAATAGAGGTTGAGGGACCTGCTCAGGGTCACACAGCCAGTGAGTGTCTGAGGCTGGATTTGAATTCAGGTCTTCCTGATTCCAGGTCCAGCACTCTATCCACTGAGCTCCCTCCTGTGGCACATAGTACTGGCATAATAAATGCTTGTTCAGTTTTGTTCTTGTACATCACTCCTCTTTCCTTACTCTGTAGTCCAGCTACTCCATCTCCTCTCTCAGTGCCTTTGCTCTGGCTGTCCCTCATGCTTGGATAGCCCTCCTTGCTGCCTTCTATCTCTTACAGTTTCCTTCAAGATTCAGTTCAAGTTCTTCTTACCTGACCCTCTTAGTTGTTCATATCTTTCCCCCTTAAATTACCATCTATTTATTTTATGTAAACCCATTTATTTATGCCCATGGCATCTCCCCCATAAGGGTATGCTTCCTAAAGACAGGGACTGTTTGACTTTCGTCTTTGTATCATAAGCACCTGTGCCTGGCACATAATAGGCCTTTCATAGACCGGAGTAAAGCAATTTCCATATAAGGGTAAGACAATCCTGATTGGTACAGTTTCAGTGAAGAGATGGGTTTGGTGCTGAGGAGATGGGATTACTTCTGAGTGACCTCCCTCTCAGGCAGGCTAAACATGGGGGTCACTCAGACTAAAATCTGCCTCAGTGCCTGACTTTGCACAAATCTAAAATCTAAGTCATTTCTAGCTTGGAGGACAAGATATCCAAACTGACATTGTACTTCATGACATGGCTCTATCCCAAGATGATTTGAGGTACCATTTATAGGCATCTTGAACTAGAAAAAGATCACAGTATGTTAAAATACAATAATATTCCAGAATAATCACCATTCAGTTCCTTTAAGACCAGAAAGAGATCAATGTCTTAAGCTGGAACATAAAAAAGGGCACTGACCTTAAGGGTCACCCAGGGAACAAAAGAACCATGATGTTATCTAGTAAAGAGTTAAGTTTGGTTATCATCTTTAATCCATTTCCCTAAGAAATACCTTAGTTTTTGTTCTACCTCTTTCGTAAAAGTGTCTGGGGAGTGGAAACTTGAAAACTTCTCAGAATGCATCTTAGAAATTGGTGTCACTTCTGACTGTCTACTTCACCCTTCTCCCCCTCCCCTCCACTGCTGCTGTCAATCAGCAGGCGCTAGCCCTTTCAGGAGTCTTTCTGATTTCCCGCCTTGTGGGCCCCTCCTCCCTGCCAGTTCGAGTCTGTGACAGCTGGAGCTCACTCCCCCGCCTTGCTTTGGGACCCTTCCCCCTTTCCCTTGCTGTCAATCAGCATCCTTGTTCTTTGTAAACCTGTTTCCCAGCCACTGATAGTGGTGGGCTTCCCTGTGACTTGCCACTGGGGGAGATTTTTGCGCAGAGACTTTAGTCTGCCTCTCAGCCAAAGGGAGAAGAGACAGTGGGAGAAGGGGGCTTGACTGCATTAGGGTTTAAAACCCTGTCCACTCCACATTGCTTTGCCTCTTCCCCATGATCAGTCATGTTCAAATTCCTGTTCTTATCCTAAAAGATCTCCATGTTCTTGATTAAATTTTGGATGAGGTTTTTCATCCCAAACAAAAGGAAATTTCTGGAAAGGGTTTTAGGCTAAAGAAATATTATTCCTTAACATCTTTAGAAAAACTAAAAGGAGGTTTTAATGTGTTTTTGTAGAAGTTAAAATGCAACCACACTCTCATGGACCATAAAATGCAATAAAAATAGCTTTCTCAATAAGAGATTAAAAGAACAAAGCTTTTAAAGTTAAAAAAGATATATCTTGTTCTACTCTGCTTCCACAGAAGAACTGGTCAAGCTAGGTCAGGAAGACATTCCCTAAAAGCAAAGAAGAGTTTTGATCAAACCCATGAGAGACACCCATTTCCCCAGGATTGAGCCTTTTATATTTAGAGCAATAAGGAAGCCAAATGTGCTACCAGCCTCCTTAAAAAACCAGGCCAGTTCATATAAAAGAGGAGTTCCAATCACACCTTGCAATTAGGCTCCTCCCTAAAGGGCCCAACTGCCAAATCCAATGACCTTTTTGTAAGTGGACGCCATTTTTGCGATTTTCACCCTCTTGACCATTCTGAGTTTGTGTAAATTCTCCCACCAGCTTCAGAGACACTCCTGACTTCATTCTCTTCCTACTTTCCAATCATTTCATTAGCTCTTCATTCTACTCTCAGTTCCTTAATGTGGGTGTGTTTCATTAGTGTGCTCCTGTCTTTCTATATTCTTTGCTTTAGCAATCCCATACACTTCATGATTTCAACTATCACTTCTATGCAGAACCCTTTCAAATGTCTATCTCTAATCCTGACCTCTTCAGAGTCACAGATCTACATTTCCAACTGCCTATATATGACATTACCTAGATTTCTCACTGGTATCCCAAACCCAATGTAGTGAAAACAGAGTTCATCATCTTTCTCTAAATCATTTCTTCCCTCTGATGTCACGATTTCTTCTGCTATTGCTATTTTCTCCAGTCTTCTATGTCTGTGTAAAAGTTATGACCATTCATTTGGAGAAAATAGCTCCTTGATAGAGTATGAACAAAGAGCTGAATCAACTTGATAATATTTGTTTTTTAACTTTGTCTTACTTTCCCCCTTTATCCCCTCTCTTCTCCCTCCCAGAAAGTCATCCATTACAACAGACTTTAAAATTTGACAATATATGCAATGTTCCATATCCATGGACTACTTGGGTTTGCAAAGGAGATTTTGTATATCTCTTCTTTGTGGCCAAGTTTGCTCTCTGCAACTTTGCATCATTAATTTTTTATTATTTTGTGGTCATTTTTTCCACTTACGTTGATAAAGTCTATCTATAAATTGTTTTCTTGGCTCTGATTTATGTCACAAGGACAACTTTTTCAAGAAATCTGACAATCAACAGGAAGAAAAAGAAGAAATGGTAGCTGAATGGGCTAGACATGTCAAGAAAAAATTTCTTCAGGGTCAGAGATTGGGGAAAACTGAAGCCAGAGGAAGACGTGTATTAGCAAGTACCCTAGCACACCCAGGATGGCCTGCTAGCACAGGTTCTTTGATCAGCTTTGCTAAAGAAAACACAGCTTTAAAGGGGTTAATAATCTTACTTTAATTACATTCACTAGTTCAGGGGAAAGGTCAGCACCCTAAACGGAGAAAATACAAACAGAGAAAATAGCACAAAGACCAACAGACAAGGCTCCAACTGTCTTGAGTAAAGCAATACTACTATACACTTTGCATACATCACTGGACTGAGGGAGCACAGACATCTAAGCAGTCTGGGAGGAGAGGGCTCTGAACACACAGCTGCTCAGAGTCTCAACCAGGAACTCAAAAGATCCTTCTCATGAAGCAAATGCCAACCTCCCAGAATATATAACAAAGACAGCCCCTGAAGGCACAAAACCTACCTGACTCAGCACAGCTGTGAATTATCTGGGTAGAAGGTGATTAATACTCCAGTTGTTTACAATTTAGCCAGAGCCCAGGAAACTGAATTCCAGAAAAAAACAATAAACAAAAATCCCACTTTGCTTATACTTACAACACGGAAGACACACAAGTTAGAAAGCGTGGATTGCGAAGGAAATAGGACAGGATGTAAGCATGCAGATAGATTAAAATAATTAGTTTTAGCAAGGAACAAAAATGATTCTTCCTTAGAGAAAGGAGGGAAGGTGAGGAATAGCTGATGCTATTGAGAAGTTTTGAGGCATGGACAGGGGAGTTCAGGGAGTTCTATGGATCATGTAATTGTCTGTGAATCCTGGCCGATACAGGAAGAAAAGAAACAAGTACCTACTATGTGCTGGGCACTGTGCTAAGCACTTTAAAAATATCATCTCATTTGATCCCCACAACTGGGCAAGGTAGGAGCTATTGTTATTCCAATTTCACAATTTGGGAAACTGAGGCAGCTAACTTCAGGGTCACACAGCTATTGCGTCTCTGGGGTTGGTTTTGGATTCAGGTCTTCCTGCTTTACCCACTGTGCTTGCTACCTAGCTGCTTACAGACCTTTGTAACATACTTTTGATGGAATGCTTTCGCTCCCTGACTGCTTGGTCATGCCCCGAGTGCAGGCACTGACCCAGCCATTTCCTGGAATCCCCTCCTCTGTTCCAGATAAGACCCTCACTCCGAGGCGTACGATGCCTAATGGAGTGCTTATCTTTTGCCCCCATGTGTGCTTTGTTCCCTAGTTGATTTGTGTGTAACGTGACTGCAAGAGCATGACCTTATCTGAGTGACATCACTGGAGAATTATGTGATGTGTGTTCCTTTTTTGAAACTTTCTAAACTGCTTTACTTAGGAATAAGATACAATATGAAATGTACTGGTTCAGGGATCAGCGGGGTATCCCAGAAATCTTACTGTATTTTTAAGCAATGAAAGCTTAAACTGACACTGCACTAGGGCCTATGAGACCCTGTATAACCTATGATGACTCCTAGTTCTAGGAAAGATCTGCAATTCAGTTCAATTCAACAAGTGCTGATCCCAAGGTGCTGGAGATAACAAAACCAAAGACAAAATGGTTCTTGCCCTGAAGAAGTTTGCTTTCTATTGGGGAAAGCACCTTGTTGGAAGAAAAGCACATAGAACATAAGTACAAAGTGACTATGGGGGCAGCTAGGTGGTGCATGGTGAGAGCCCCAGCCCTGGAGTCAGGAGAAGCTGAGTTCAAATGCAGCCTCTGACACGTACTAGCTGTGTGACCCAGGGCAAGTCACTTAATCCTGGATTGTCTCCAAAAAGCAAACAGCAACAAAAGACAGTGACTACGGAGTCACTGGTAGTATGGGAGAGGAGTAGCATTAATAAGGGAGGTGGGGGACCAAGAGAGGCCTCTTAGAAGACACGACACTGGAACTGAGGCTTGGATGGAATTCAGGATTCTAGGAGGAGATTCTTTGGATAAAGAACAGTCTAGGCATGAAGTACACATTCCTTGCAAAGTCAGAGTATCTTATATGTGAAGAACACATAGTCCAGGTTTGCTGAAATGTGGTGAGTGGGTGAGCAGGCATAACAGGAATTAAATGTGGAAAGAGAGATAGGAGCTAGATCTGGGAGGCTTTAAATGACAAAGGTATTTGTATTTTATCCCAGAGGCAACAGAGAATCCCTGAAACTTCTTTAGCTGGAAAGTGATGTGGTCAGACCTGTATTAGCTCACCATTTCACCTTGAACTGCACCAAGTCCAAAGAAGAATCCTGGTAGTCTTGGTAATACCTAGCCTTGTGACACTAATATGCCTGGGGATAAAAACCCTGCTTAGTTATTAACTCTGAATTGAATGTTGTGCCACTTCATGGAAGCTGGCTGGTTCCCATCTGAAGTAGACAGCCCAGAGTTTGGGGGAATCTAAGGACCACAGGTGACCATATTCCTATTGAGTATCCTTGCCAAAGGATATTCAGAATGCCCATATTCCTATTGAGTATCCTTGCCAAAAGACAAGCTTGATTGACCAAATAGTGAGTGTGGATTCCTTCCTTGGCCCAAAGCTGAACACTTGAGAAACAGTCTTACTGGGCTTGACAGAAATAACACAGCACTCACGGGTCTTATCAGACTGGCACGGATGACCTCAATCTTCCTACTGAAGCCAGAGGCCAAGTCATGTGCTTTAAGTGGGATGGGTGGAGTAAGGAAAAAGTTTGTGACTACTACTCTGAGGAATGAGAGAGGAAGTCCATTTCCTCAGTCTGGAATGTGTTCTGCCTAGTCTTTGTGTCTGGAAATCCTACCAGTCTTTCTAGGCTCAACTAAAAGGCCTCCTATTCCATAGCTACCCAGTCAGAAATGTTCCTACTCTATACTCCTACAACATTTAGTTTATATTACTCAAATAACACTTATGACATGTTATGTTGTATTATATTTATTTTTATACTCAGATTTCCCATTAGATTGTAAGGTCCTTGAAGGCAGAGCACTTTTTCTTGTTCATTTTTGTATATTTCAGAACAGCTAGTGTGATCTCTATCTCTACCTATCTATATGTACATATTTGTATAATCATATACACATACAGACTATGCAAATACATATAAAGTTCATATAGATATATACATATTTGTGGGATATATGCCCAAAATACAAGTTGATTTTAGGGGGAGTAACTGGCAATTGGGGGTGGGATGGCATCAGGAAAGGCCTCAGTGCCAGAGGAGGCACCATGAACTGAGCTTTGAAAGCTGTTAGGAGTCCTAAAGAACAGAGAAGGGTCAACAGTCCAACTATATGGAAGAGCTTATTCAATATGGTACAGTGTGTGAGTGATAGATCATGAAGACAGATCATGGAAATCATATAGGAGAAACCTAGAAAGGTAGGTTGGATCCACATTGGGAAGGGTTTTACATTTCAAACAGAAGTTTGTATCTGACAAAACAAGAGGCAAAAGGGGGCTACCCTAGTTTCTTGAGGAGAGTGACAAGGTCTGACCTTTGCATTAATGAAAATCACTTTAGCAGTTACGTGGAGGATTGGTTGAGGTAGGCAAAGAGGATAGGCAGGGAAACCTATTAGGATGCTATTGTATTTATCTTGAAAAAAGGTGATAAGAGTCTGAACTTAACTTCTCAGGGCCTCAGTTTGTAAGATAACACATTTGGACTTTCTAAGGCTTCTTTGAGCTCAAAAATTTATTTGAGAGGTAGCATGGTATAAGCCTTGAAGTCAGAAAAACCTGGCTTCACATCCCATCTCTGATACATCACTTAACCTCTCAATGTGTCCCAGGCAACTTTTAAATACTACAAATTTAGGATAAAGTTTTAGAACTTGAAGGGCCCTTAGTCTAGCCCCCACCATTTTATAGTTGAGGAAACTGAGGTCCAACAAAGTTTAAATGAATTGCCTAGGATCACACAGGTAACAGCTGAGCCAGGATTTGAACCCTTCTAATTCCCCTATCCCACATTATTTTTCCATTGCACCAGTTGCTGTAAAGGAACTGATGTGCATTGTTAGAAAGTTTCTTCATTCAGGAGTTCCAAGTCCACCATGTCTCTGAGAACTCTGATGGAGACAGCCCAGGACCCCCATCTGAACTAGTCTTTGGAATAGCAAGGGCTCAACATCAGAACCAAACAGGATTCCATTGATAAAAATCAGTGGAAATGAAATTAGAGGCATTACCACTGCATCTAATGACCATGGGACATTTCCATCTTGCTTGCTGCTGAAATCTCTCACAAATGTTATTTCCCCCTATTAGCAGACCTCTTTGAGAGTTGGGGGTTCTGATGGTGGAATTAAAAGTTATTTCTTTTAATTGGGGACCAGTCATGGATCTAGCAGCTAACTTAAACTGAAACCTCTCCTATGTGTTATCACCCCCATTAGAATATAGGGTCCTAGAGCAGGAACTGTCTTTTCCGTTTGTATCCCGAGCCCTTAGTACACAACTTTGAATATGAGGGCTTCATAAATGCTTCATCCATTCTCCCCCACGCAAATGGAACTTGCCAAGGGGGGACTATCAGTCAATAAGCATTTATTAAACGCCTACTCTGTGCAAGACATTCTGCTAATAAGCTAAGCCCTGGATGGTTTCCTGTTTTGTAGTTATGTTCCCGGCACTGGCACGCAGGGGCCAATATAATAAATATTTAAATATTGTTTAGTTTTTAATATTTTCTTAAATTTCTTAATTTTTCTTAACATTTTGTGGGACTGATTGGTTTTTGAAGTAGGATTACAAACAGGTGAGTAGAGAAAAAGGATTTGAAACGACAGATGTGGAGAAACTGACACCGTCCTTAACACTGGTCCCCTCCGTCTGGTTTCTAATCACCCAGAACAGTTCCTCCTCCCGCCCCGAGCTCCAGTACGCACGCGCAGGTCCCTCTTCTCCGTGCCCCTCCCCCACGCCCTCCGCCCTTAGTTTCGGCGGATGTTGTGGTGTGTCGGGGCAAAGCACGTGAGGGGCGGCTACGTCATCACAGGCACGCGCAGACAACATGGCGGCCGCGGCGGCGGGTGTCGGGAGCGGGAAGGTAAATAACGGCCCTGGGGCTCCAAGGAGCCTCTGATTTTCTCTGGGGGACGGCGGGAAGGGACGCCCCCCCCTCCCCCCTGGCTGGACTGAGGCGGGAGGCTCTTCCTTCCTCCGCTCCCCCCTTCCGAACTCCGGCCCGGCCAGCCGGTGGCGGGACTTAGGGGAAAGAGGACGTGGCGGTGACAGCTGCCCCCTCCCCCTGCCTCCGTACCTGCGTCGGCCCCATCCCCTTCCCTTCCCGTGGGCCTCCGCGGCCGACCTGTTCCCCCCACATCCCCTCCTCCTTTGAGCGCGTACTTGGAGCCCCTTCGCTTCCCGTGAACCTTCGCGCCTGGGGCGCCCCTTCTTCCCCTTAACTGGTGGAGCTTCCATCCCCTTCCCTTCCCGTGAGCCTCCGCGGCCGGTTGCCCCCCTTCTCCCTTTTTCGGGCAGACGGTCGGGTCCCTTCTCTTCCCGTGAGCCTCCGCGGCCGAGCCGCCCCTCCCCTCCTTGCCCAGGGGGTGTGCCTGGTGATGGGGGCGGCGGGGTCGTCCGGGGCCGCGGCCCGCCGGCGTTGTTGCCCCTCCGGTCTCCCCTCCCTGTAGGGGAGGACGGCTCGGTTGTGGGGGGCGGGCGCAGGGTCAGCGCTGGGGAGGCCGAGGTCTCCGCCTCCGGGCCTGGCTGCCGCGGGCGGGGCAGCTCCATCCCACCCTCCCATACCTAAGGAAGGGTGTCGGCATCTCCCATCTTTCCATGTTGGGTCACCGTGCCGAGAAGGTGGGCATCGAACGCCCAGGCCTCTTCGCTCCCCGCAGCTGGGTTCTGTGTGCCGGCAGGGTGTTTTGTAGTTGGTGGTGACCCAGAATTGTCTCTCAGTTACCGTTTTAGGCCCCCAGCCCTTACAACAGAGGCCGAGGCCAGAGACACGCGTCTCATTTAACTCCCTGCGCCTGTCACCTCTTTGGTAATAAGCTTCTGACAACCTCTGCTTAATAAACAAGGCTTGTTGACAGGCCTGGAGGAGGCAGGAGCATGCTTTCTCGTGGTGCCCCTCTGCGCTTGCAGTGCCATGCCCTTAGATGTGCACGCGCCATCGCAGGAATAGGGCTTTTGGTGTCTTTTATTTTGTAAGCTATTTTGAGATTTGGTAGCCAGATTAAAAAAAACAAACCACTTACAATTTTTTGTTTTCAGAAGGCAAGAACAGTTTTTGTCCTGGGTAGTTTTCATTTATGATTTCTTGAAAGTAGCTCAGAAAAAAGAGGCTTTTCGAAGTGATTAATTGCCATTCAAATGGAGCTAGTTAAAGAAAACACTGGTTTTCAAGTGGCCAAGTAATAGGCCCTGGCCCAAGCCTTACTTGTTCATTGTTTAGGTTTTGTTGACCAGAAAGAAACTCTGAGGGTCTTTCCCTCTCAGATTGATACTTTTGTGATGGCAATCTAGGCCGTTTTTTGTCCCAATTCTTAGCCATTAGTCGGAGAATGAGAGTTGACTCAGACAAACTGAGACCTTAGAAAGACTTAAATTAGAAAGGCCACCGTCACTCACCGCATCCTGGGCCATTACAAGTCGTTTTGACTTTTGTCTTGATAAAGCCGCCCTCAGCCCCAATATTCTAACTTCACTATCCACCCCCCATGTCCTAACTTCTTCATATAGGCCTCACTGCGTACTGGAATAACAGGTATGTCCCTGAACTCTTAGTTCCCACAGAAACAGCAGGTGTGTCCATGTGATGGGAACCCAGCTACTGCCTCTATCTAGTCACTGCCTCAGACCCATTCCCACAGAAACAGGTGTCTTCTTGTACTCAACCACAATCACATCATGCATCTAACCCAAGACAGGACCTCTATACCTAACTCTCTTATCTTGACCAGACAGGACCATGATAGCTAGCCAATTGGAGGGCAGCATGACCAGAATGTTCAACCACTGAATCATAGATGGGACCCCCTCCTCCATTACCTATTCCCTTAACAAACTCCTCCTGCCTTTTTAATATTAGTCATATTCCTATATTCTGTGTAAATTATGATTATGTAATTAGCATCTGTACCCTATAAAAATCCATTTTGCTCTCAAGTTGCTGGTTCCTCTTGGAATTTAGCCTCCTTCATGGAAATGTCAATCTCAGTAAATGCCTATGCTTGGATTAGTGGTGGTGTCCACAGTTTTTGGGTGGGCAGAGCTTCCACCTCAACGACTGGAGGAGAGAGTAAAGGATGGTGGCTTTGGTAAGCTGCCTCACTTAAATCCAGTTGATGAACACTAGTCACCACCTGTGATGTTATTAGTCCTCTCAGAGATGAAGGAACATAAGCGGTTTAAAGTTTGTTCTTATAGCAATACTCAAGCACTTTGAGGGCTTTTGCGATTTAATGTAAAGAGTGCTATGCTTAGGAATCTAGAAAATTGGGATCTTTGTAACCAAGGCTCTGATACCTCCATTCTCTATCATTTTTATCATCTGTTAAAGGGAGATAGTAAAGAGGATACTGGGTTTGAATTTTCTCTCAGGCAGTTTTACATATGGGCATTAGCAAGTCAATTAAGCTTCCAGATCTGTAAAATGGGGCTAATAATAACTTGCACTGGCTACTTTCCTTGTTGCTGGGAAGAAAGCTTTTTGCAGTCTGTGAAGTGCTGTATAAATCCTGTTTGGGATGGAAAAAAAACCCCATCCAAAATGTAATCAAGAACACGGATATTTCTTAGGATAAAAACAGGAATTTTATTCTCTTCCCCTGGGGAACAGGGCCATCCTACCCATGACTGGTCAAGGAGAGGAGGCGTGTTACAAAAGGCAGAACAAGAATTTATACCCTGATGCAGTCAAACCTCCCCCCCCCCCATCCCCCTTCTCCATTGGCTAGGAGGCGGACTGAAGTCCTGGTGCAAAAATTTTCCCCAATGGCAAATAACAGAGAAGCCCACCACTATCCCTCTGTGGCTGGGAGGCAGGCTTACAACGAACAGGAAATGGGGGATAGCCAAGTTCAAATCTACCTATCCTTATTTGGCAGATGGCAAAGTGAAGAAGGGAGGGACTAAAGTTGCCAGCAAGGTTGGAGGTCTAAAAACTCTAAAGGGCCTAAAGCTGATTAGGGTGTGGCCAACAAGGGTGGAGGTCCAAAGACTCCTGAAAGGGCTTGCTGCTGATTGACCCGAAGAAGTAAAGGGGGGCAAGAGGGAAGGCAACCAACCACCCTGAGAAGTTTTCACTCCCCACACACTTCAAGTGATAGTAAGTAAAGCGCTTTGGAAAAAGGAACATTTCTGGAAGTACAATGCAAAGTACAGATTCCTACTTTTAAGCATTTATGCATTGAAGCTTCATTTTATGAATTTTCCCTTCTCCTTGTTAACTTCTTCCACTACACCCTTTCTACCATTTTGTTTTGTTAAAGATTTTTCAGGACTGCCTCTTGATTTGCATACTTTGGGTCACTACTCTTTTGGCTTGAATAAGAATTTTCAGAGGGCTACCCTCTTTCAATGAATTGAAAAACTTAATCTGACTGCCTGCTGAGAGGGAACAATAGCTATATTCACATTTCCATAGTCTTTTTTTTTTCAAAAGCACTGATTTTGGTAGATCTGAGTTATTGAAGGGGACCAACTGGAGTTAATTCCCATTATACTAAACTCCAAACCAGATTATTTTGTTATAATTCAATTTTCATATATTGAATATTTAGATCATATGCTGGTACGTTGTCTTATATGGAGATTTAATTTTAATAGTGTTTGTGATAAGAATTTGACCACATCTTTCCACTTATAGTCATACTAACAGGTGTGTAACATGACCATGAGTTCATTACACAAAACAGACACTTAGAATGCATCTAGGTAAACTCCACATGCTCAGGAAGTTATATATATTTTTAGTTCCCTTTCTATGCCAAGCCTCTTCCTTACTTTATTGCATTGAATTCTGGCTCATTGCAGCAATCTGTAAATATAGTAAAGCATTACAGCTGTTTATGTACTTAAACACTTGAGGTGAAGTAGTAGGAGGTAAGAGAGTACCTTAGAATAGCAGTCAGGTATTACGGATTCTAGTACTGGCTGAACTCCCCCCCCCCCTTTTTTTTTTTTTACCAGTTTCATGTTATAAGGAATGACTTCTTGGGCATAGCTGCCTATACAACCTTCAGATAATATCCAGCCAATAGGTTCTAATTCCTACAAAGAAATAATGACAATACACAGTGCAGAAATATTTCATATTTCTAAACTCATCAACAAATAATACTATGCATTCTTACTGCATTTAGTTAGTAACATGTGCTATTTACAACTCTTTTCATCCAGATAGTTTGCCTTTGAATTAGTGCAAATTTTGTTATTGATGTCTCTAAGAAGGATCTTCTTACCCTGGGGATTGGGGTGATAGGTTATTATTGCAAGTGGTTAATACTTTCATGTATGCTTTAGCCATCTTATATAATAAACAAATATGCTTTCAGTAGATTGAATAGGTGTGTTTTGTTATATTTGTATTTTTCAAATGCATATAGATATTAGATGAAGAAATTAAGGTACAAATTCACTTAAAATTTCTGAATACACGGTAGAAATTCACTTTAAATATTAGTAGCCTTTATTATCATTTAGTATCATTAGTATCATTAGATCATTAGTATCATTATTTTCTTAGAGGTAACGAATAGTAAAAGTACTATTGTATTATTGGAGTTTAAGGAATGTTTTGATTTAAAAAGACTACTTGAAAAGGTTGGGAAACCACTGGACATTATAATTTCTAAAGTACCTTCTAGTACTATGATTCTTATGATTAGCTGTGTGATCTCATTAGGTATGAGAACTCCTTCCATTGGCGCAGAGGCCAGTACTGTCAAACTTTTTAGTCTTTTGTGAGTCTCATTAGTATGTGGGTATGATTTGAACTAGATGTCATCTGAAGTCACTTTTGGCTCTGAGATTGATTCTTGGATTCTAAATTCTCCATTTGATATCTTCCCTTCATACTTCCCATTTTCCCATTACCCAATAGGTAATTTTCTCTCTCTTTATGTAGCCTTGTGTTACATTGCTGCTGTAGTAATCCAGTTACTGTTTTTTCTACCTTGGTGATTAGACATGGATCTTTGTTTTTGCCTGTTGGGTTACCTGCAATTTCTGTTGTTCTAATCTTAATAGTCGAATATCTACATAGTGTTTTAAGGTTTAACAAGTGCTTTACATATATTAACTTGATTGATCTTCCTAACTTTCTGAAGGTAGTGGTTTTTCTTGAGTCAAATAGGAGAATATTGGTGTTAAAGACTAGTCTTTTGAAGCAACAAGTAGCTTAGGATCATTTAAAACATCAAATAGTTTATTATTATGTGATATAGCTTTATATCTTAGTTAATTTTGGGTTCAGCTAATTGTTCATCTATCTGGGTCTGTGATTTTATTGGTATATAGAATTCCTAGTGAGAAAATTTCTGTTTATAGGCAGTTTGGTAACTTAGTCTTAGAGGGCCTTAAAACAGGTCTTTTGTCACTTTGAGTTCAGCTTTCTATCTACTATGATTGATTGACTCTTCCTGTTCTTTCCTTTCTCCTTTTCCCCAGTGCTGGGCAAAATCTGCTTTTTTCAGTTGGATTGTAATAATTGGGAGAAGAGAGAATATATTTTTCATCCAATTTGTTTTGTCAGTGTGGATGGTTATATTGGTCTCTTCCAAATAATTATGGATCTCACTGAGATAGATTTGTAGTGTTCCATTGACATTAGTACAGTGCTATTTACCATTACTTGAAAAATTCTGAAAAATTTGGAATAGTTGGAATTTTGAAAAAAATTTGGAAAATTCACTAACATTTAGAATTCTTAAAAATGTATAGGCTATGTTTTGAGAGTCAAGTTCTCTGTCTTAAGGTGAAGCCTGGTGGTGATGATGTAGATTTACTCTGCATAGGTATTGATGATCTCTGAGGTGCACTTCTCACTCTAGGATTCTATGATTCTACAACTCAACTTTTACAGTGACTATCTTCCCAAGCTAGTAACTAACTGTACTACTGGTTAGTTCATCTTATACTTGACACCAAACTGTCCTTGGGGGATAGTGTATTGACCATTACAGATAACCGAATTTTCCTGTTCCATACAAAGGTAACTTTTTGTTTGACACTCTTTTCATTCAGTATCTGTACTTTGCTGCTTGGCTTGAAGCAAGTAAACATTAACTTTTACTTTTAATCTGCCTCTTTTTTGATCCACAGTTCTCTTTGCTCTCCTCTGTGCTTTCATATTTTACAAATTTTACTATCTTTTTTTATATCACCTTTACTTATAAATGTATTGTTCTCTATCTCCCTTCTACCCCTATCCATTGTAACAAAGAATAAAAAAGATAAAAATCAGTTCAGCAAATCAACCAGTACATTCACTGGGCCTGACAATATATGCAGTGTTCTATGGCCTTAGCTACCCTCCAAGGAAGGGAGGTGAATTTTTTTCATTTTTTTTTTTTTTTTTAAGCAATTGGGGTTAAGTAACTTGCTCAAGGTTACACGGCCAGTTATTATTTCTGGGTGTGGTGCTGAGTATCTGAGCCCGGATTTGATCCAGGTCATCCCGACACTGGAGCCGGTGCTCTTACTCGCTGAGCCACCTGGCCGCCCCTAAGAAATTGGGGTTAAGTAACTTGCTCAAGGTTACACGGCCAGGTGTTTCTGGGTGGGTGCTAAGTCTCTGAGCCCGGGATTCGATCTCCAGGTGTTCTCAACACTGGAGCCGCTGCTCTTACTCGCTGTGCTACCTGGCCGCCCCCTTTTCATTGCTTTTTAAGGACCAAGCTTCATCATTATAATAATACAGCATGAGGTTTTCTTTGTTATTGTTCTCTTCATTTTTACATTGTTGTAGACATTGTGTATACTTTTTCCTGCATCAGTTCATGTAAGTTTCATTTTTCTCTGTATGCTTGTACCACAGTTCATTTGATTTTCCACTTAGTTGTCTCTACTATCATTTCTCTAATACTTTTTTGGGGGGGAAATAGGTTGACTATTTTGCATCACTAACCTTATCATAGCACATCCTTAGTTCTCTACATTTTTCTTTTATGTTCCTTGTGGCTGTACATCCTGGAGACTTTGTTAGTATTGTTCTTGGGTTTGGAACTGTTCCAGAAGTCTAGATACCAGTTAGCTGAGATCTTATTTTAACTAATGGCTGTTTCTTTAAAAAACAAAGAAGATTTTTTGATAGTCTTTTCCTTATCTAGTTATTCTCTTTAGATACTGAAACACTTTTTTAGTATCAAATTACGTATTACTACTTGGTTTTAATTGGTGAAGTTCAGGAATGTGGATTCTTGTGTGTCAATGTTTGCAGAGAGATTTGAGCCAGTGATTTAAACTTGTTAGGCTTGTTTTATATTTTAGTGTTTTCACTGCATTCTTAGTTTTTGAAAACCTAATGTATACTTATAATGAAAAAATATAGATACATTAATTGTGGGAACATTTTAGAGCAGTCTTTACTATTATATACAATGTAGCTTTATGGTTTCAAGAGAACAAGCATTTACAAAGATTTATGGTTTAGCAAGGCAGCATGATTTTTTTGTTCTGTATTTTGTATTTTAAAGTATAGACATATTTTTCACTTGTGTAACATTAATTGATTATATATAGTCTCTCTGTGTTATTAGTTCAGGTGAGGAGGGCAGTTAATTTCCTAGGGACAGATGTTATAAATGGGAGACACTTTCTGGGGTGGCCAAAATTCATACTGTAAAAGTTGACCTGAGATTGTAATAGAGACTTAGAATGGGGGTGGGGGTGGGAATGGGAAGGTGCGCTAAATTCAGACTGTTTGGAGTGGAGGAAAAAAGGACACATTGAAGGAACCATCTTCTCACACTCTCCACCTACATCCTCTTGTCCTAAGTGAGAGGAAGAAGCAGCAACGTTCATGATAGGGGCATTTTGATTGTGGGGTTTCTCTTCCATTTTCTTTTGGAAAGTAAGTCCCCACCCATCCAGGGAGAGATGACAGGAAAAATAAAACAACAGAAACTTCAAGTGCCTTTGTCATTCTTGGAGTTGGATGGGGGGATGTAGAAAAAGTGTTAGTGAAGGACAATCTAGAATTTGGAGGAGATGAAAATGTATCATGGTAGAAACCTGGGAGGACCACCTGTGGCATTCAGCTGATTTGGACCTCTTAGCAAGATTTGTTTTTGGCTCTGCAGTTGTGCTAACGGCTCATCCATTTGACACTGTGAGAGTATGCTTTCGGATGCAGAGTATAGAAGAGCTTAAGAGACTGCACTTTTTACAGTTGATTGTAAAGGAAGAAATTTCTTTATAGACCTTTTTTTTGGGAAAATATCTTCCATTTATATCAAACTGGGTGCTTGCCTTAACGTCCTGGCTAAATTAGAGGATTTTGAAATGGTTCTCAAGTTTTTATTGTGGTGCTTCAGGTCTCTTAAAACTCTTCATACTAACTTCTTTCTTTCATCAACTTTCTTCTATCTACTTAATGATGCAGTTGACTGCTGATTTCCTCAGTGTAGGTACTTCTTGATTCAGAAGTGTAATACCCCTGGACTCAGTAGACACATAAACATTTTTATTTATATCTTTGTTTTCACATCCTCTCACTTCTTTATATGTCCCTTCCTTTCTTTTATGACAGGGAGCCATCCTTTATAATAAGAAATAAAAAAAAAGAAAGAGGAAAAAGATAGTCCAGAAGAACTAACCAGTACATTTGGTCTAACGGTATATGCAGTGTTCCACATTCATTGTGTCCCCATGACTGCAAAGAAGGAAGGGGAGGTGTGTTCTCATTGGTATCTCTTACTGAGTGCAAAACTTACATTATTATAGTATGTTCACTTTCAATTAAAAAAAAATTACCTTTGTTGTAGTTGTTGTGCATGATATTTCCTGTTAATTCACATTACACTAGTTTGTATGTCTCCCCATGCTTCCTTGCATTTAGATTCATTTATTTCTTACATTACAATAATACTACATTAAATTAGTATACTGTAACATCTTTAGCCTTCCTCCCACCCAGTGGATATTAGTTTGCTTCCAGGTCTATTTACTACAAAAAGTGCTGCTATAAATATTTTGGTGTAGACTGGACCTCTTTCTGTCAACAGTTATTTTTGTGAGTTGCTTTGGCTCAAAGAACTTACATCGTGGTTACCCGTGTAGTGATGAGCCTATGAGAATAAAGACTAGACATAGACTTTGTTTCTGGGCCCATGGTTGTAGAAGAATTTAAATTGCAGATGATCCAGAGGGCAAAAGACTCATTGTGGCTATATGTATATGTTGCATCTTATTACTGGTGATAACTTGCATGTTTGGAAAAAAATGTTATCAAGGATGTGTATGACCTGAAAAGAAGATGGGGCAGTTATGGCAGGAAAAGAAGAGATGATAATAGCCTTGAGTGTTGTATTGGAAGAGTAGGCCGGAGCAAGTAATCTCAGGTTGAAATTGGAAAGAAATGAGACACTTGTCTGTCCAGCAGTTAACAAAAAGGTTCACTTGACTAGGCCAGGCAAAGCATATTTAGTTGAGGGTATGGGGTTGCCTTAGCTGAGTGCAGCTTCTCTGCAGGGGGAATGTTGCCCATAGTGGTTCTCCTGTCAGCCCTCAGGGCCTTCCGGGAGCTCTTCCATATTTGTGGTATTTAAGTGACCAGGAAGTCCAGACTGTGGCCTGAACCGTAGTTCCCAGAGCCAATCAAATCTCAAGGACAGTTTTACTGTCTTTTAAGGCAAAGAACTAGCTCATATCTCAGGGGATTATGGTAGATGTTTAACATTTAATATTTGTGAACCACAAAATATTAAAAGATGTCAAGGAAGGCCCCTGGTGAGATGGGTTGATTATCTCTGGAAGATTTATGGAAGTACAGGGACAAAAAATACAGATTGAGAAAGCATGGGTGGGTTGTGATATTTGCAGTTACAGGAATCACATTAGTTTAATCTTAGCTTTATCAGAGTATTGAAATGAGAAAGAGTGAAAGAACTTTTGAATACTTCTAATTACAGGGATCTCACTTCTACCTTATAAGGTAGTCCTGTACAGTTTGAGACCATTTCTAATTGTTAGTTATTCCTTATTTAGAGCTCAAATCTTTTACCTTATAAATTGTTGATCTAGAATACTGATAGTAGTGGTTGTTACCACCTCAGTTATTTGTTTCTCCTACTACTTCATTTTGGAGGGTGGAGTAGGAACTATGAATGTATGAGTGCAAATTGTCTTTCTTATCATTGGGTCATCTTTCAGAGCTCTAAATATCTGTTTTAGTTTTTAGCAGTCTAACTTAATCTCGCTGGGATTAAGTAACAAGATATATGCAAAATGTGTACAGAGTAGATAGAAGGTAACCTGAGAGGGGAAGACACTTGTAGTTGGGGGTTACCAGAAAAGACCTTGTCCTCTATAAAGTGAGATTTGAGCTGAATCTTGAAGGAAGGCAAAAAAAACAAAGAGGGAGAAGAGTGAGGAGGGACATTGTTCCAGGCATGGGTGAGAGAGCCCAGGCAAAGGCATGGAGATGGGGATGGAATGTGGTATTTGAAGAATGAGTAGGCCAGCATAGTTGCATGGAGGGGAATAAAGTATAAGATGACTGGAAAAGTAGGAAGGGGCTAGGTTATGAAGTGCTTTAAATATCTGACAGAGGACTTTGAATTTTATCCTGGAGGTGAGAGGGAGCTACTCAGTTTACTGAGGAGGGTAGCAATGTGTATGATGTAGCTGGAACCATATTTAGAAAAATCACTTTGGCAGCTGAATAGTGGAAGATGGATTAGACTAGAGTAGTAGGGAGATATTTCTTCATAAGATTGTAGATCTGTCTTCAACCTTTTACTTTTCTGCTGCATTTGTTACTGTTGTCATACTTAGTATAGTACATCAAATGAATGAAGAATCATTTGTTAATCACTTAATCTGTGTTAGGCACTGTGCCAAGTGCCAGATTTACAAAATAAAAGAAACAAGACAGTCTTCACTCTCAGGGAGGATCTCACATTCTTTTGGCAGCTGAGGAGAGGATTTATTGGAGCTGGATGAGACTTTAGCCAGGAAGATCAGTTAGTTAGAAAATTGTTGCAGTAGTGCAGGTGGGGAGGTGATGAGGGCCTGAACTAGATTTGTGACTCTATGGGTAGAAAGAAGGGGATTGTTCTTGTACTGGGCCTGATTTAGGCCTATCTCCTGATAGTTGGTTAGGTATTCGAGTAAAATGTGATAGATCTAGGTCATTCAACAGTTAAGAAAAGATTTACTTAGTCTTAGTAATTTGTCTGGCAAGCAAGCATGAGATAGCTTTTGTAGCTATTTAATACTTAGGGAACCAGGGAACGATATTGAAGCCTTTGGAAACCTGAGGCAAGCAAGTCTTGAGAGTGAATTCACTGACTTCTATTGACAAGTTAGGACAACTTACTATCAGGTTGGGGGCATTATGGTTTTGCTCCTACAGGGACAGATGTGAGAGATTTTATGAAGGTAGAATTGACAGTATTTAGCAATGATTAAGATATGTGGTGAAAGTAAGGAATTCAGGATAACACTAATTTAAGGTTTTGAGAGTGACAGTTCCAGGCATGTGAGAGTCAGTGAAATTGGGTCGAATATGGAGATGGGTGTCTTATAGGAACAAGAAGGAGGCCAGAGTCACTGAATCATAGACTGTAGAAGGTGTGAAAAAAGGTGTAAAATAGTTTGGAAGCTAATGAGGAGCCAGGTAGTGAAGAGTTTTATTAAAAGTTAGAGCTTTTTATATGTCATGTTAGAGGTAATAGGGAACCACTGGAGTTTATTGAATAGGGGGGGGATATGAACTGCTTTGTTATAAAGATCACTTTGCTAACTAGATGGATGATATACTGGAAGTGGTAGAGACTTGAGGTAACTTGGAGGCCAGGAGGCCAACTTGTTGGCTGTTGCAGTAGTCTAGGTGTAAGGTGAGAGAAGGGCACCACGGTGGTGGCAGTGTCAGATGAGAGAAGGGAGTATACTAGAGATATTGGAAAGGTAGACCAGACACACTTGGCAGCGGATTAGATGGAGGTGGTGGTGAGAAGAGAATTTGGAGTTGAGGATGACTCTGAGGTTGTGAGACTGAATGACTGGGAGAATGTCGGTGCTCTTGTTGGGAATAGTTAAGAAAAGAGGAGGGGTTTTTGGAAAGCTGATAAGGTCAGTTTGGATATAATGAATTTAAGATGTCTGTGGGACATCTTGTTTGAGATGTCCACTAGGCGGTTGGAGATGCAAGTTTAGGTCAGTAGAGAAATAGATCCGAGAATCAGATGCAGAAGGTATTTGAATGAACAGGAGCTATTGATATCACCAAGTGAGATAGTATAGAGCAGACCTGCACAACATACCACCCCCAAACCTATTGCAGCTGCTGCAGCTGCCAAAGGATTTTGATTGCCACTGGGCACTCTCCTGTTTGTCATGTGACCCACAGCAACCAACCATCGTCAGTAGTCTCTAGTCTAACCTGTCTGTGGCCTATAGAAGTTTACAAATTGTGCATGTCTGTTATACAGTGAAAACAGAAGAGGTGTCAGGGCAGCTCTTTGGGGCATGACCTGCGTAAAGAGTTAGTAAATGAGATTAAGGACGTAGGAAGAGATCCAGGAGAGATCATGTTCCTGAAACCAAGAGAGGACAGGGTATTCAGGATGAGAAAGTCATCAATAGGATCAAATGTGAAGGGTCCAGTAGACTTGAGAAAGGGTCATTAGATTTGGCAATTAAGCGATCATTGGTAAGTTTGGGGTGGGCAACTTCAGTTATATAATGAGATTGGAAGCCAGATTATAGAGGGTTTTAGAAAGTAGTGAGAGGAGAGGAAGTTGAGACCAGCTTGACCAAGGAATTTATCAGGAAGAGGTGGAGAAATACAGAAAGCTAGCTGGGGATGTAGGATCAAATGATTTTTTGAGGGAGACATCTAAGGTGGACAGAGTGCTGAATCTGTAGTCAGGAAGACCTGAGCTCAAATCTAGTTCCAGGTACTTTGTGACCCTGGATAAGTCATTTAAGCTTTGTCTGCCTCAATTTCTTCATCTGTGAAATAAAGATACTAGCATCTACACCCCAGGGTTGTTGAGGGTAAAGTGAGGTCATATTTATTGGTAAAAAAGAACTTTGAAACCATAAAGCACTATATAATTGTGCTTATATATCATCTTCATTATAATCATTGTTTTCGTTGTCATCATCATAATTATTGTTATTGTTATTAATTTTAGCACATATAAACACCAGGAATCCTTATTCCAACTTCCATTCCAACAGAGGAGTTGAGTCCCAAGAGCTTGGCTACATCTTTGACTTACAGTTCTAGCAGTACCCTAGAGGTTAAGAGGGATTGAGTGCTTCATTAATTCCACTGACTTGAGCTGCTGCTGGTGTCCTCTGAGATAATTAAGAATTATTTAGTTATTGAGTCTTGAGTAGCTTTTAGAACGATATCTATTAAGGTGGTACAATAAGAATATTTGGTATAAAACATCCCCTCAATGTCTATTTCATACTCTTCCCATGAGTACAGACAGAATCCAGAGAATAGTGGGGTCAAGCTTAGAGAATGTATGTGGCATAGGGGTAACTAATAACCAGCTCCTGGTTTCTTGAAGTCCTTTTCTTCCATTTATAGGGTCCTCAAGAAGTTCATCTTAGACCTTGTATAGTTTTGTTGCTAGGTTCCTTGTAGAGCTTTTGAGTATAGTCTCTCCATAGCTCCCAGTGCAGACACTACTGCCAATACATTTGGGAACACCATCCAGGACAAGGACAGCAGTGGGAAGATGGGAAGTCCAGTGTTCCCTGGACCCTTTAGAGCTGGAGGGTCTTCCTCTGCTCAAGGGAAAGGAGAACTGACCACGCCTGAAACTGACACCCCCCTCTATCTCCCACCCCCACCTCCACCCCACAAAGTGGTTCTTCTTCGGGAATCTGATAGAAAACCACAATCGTTTCTAGAAAAAGTCTCCCATTCCAGCTAACTCTTTGCTTTCATAGAAGACCCAGAGGGTGTAATGAAATTCCACAGCCAGTTGGAACAGACCTCTTGTCTTGTGTCATTTCACTTCATCAGATGGTTTTAAAAGACTTTTTGCACTTTGTGTAAGGTGAAGATTCTTAATCTTTTTTTGTTTCGAGGACCCCTTTGGAAGTCTGGTGAAGACTACATATTTCTTCCCAAAATAATATTTTAAAATGCATAAAATAAAACATGATTACAAATAATGAAATAATAATAATAAATAATAAAAATATGATTACAAACAAACCAATTTTATTGAAATGCAGGTACCAAAATGTTAGTGTTATGGATCCCAGATTAACAACCCCAGGTGTAATTAAGGTCTTTTGATTGATTAATTTGAGATGTGTTCTCACCTAGTTAAGGTATCAGGCTGAAGTGGAGTGTGGTAGGGTGGTTTTGACTACACCTTTATATAAGGATGGAGGAGACACTGGGCATGTTTGTAGGCAGCAAGGAAGGAACCAAGACATAGGGAGAGATTGCAGATAAGAGGGAGGGTGATAGTGGAAGCAATTTCTCCAATCTGGATGGGGTTGGATCAGGTGTGCTTGTAGCAGAATTGGCCTTGGCCAAGAGAAGTGCCAGCTTTTTATCTGTGACCAGAGTGAAGAAGGTAGAAGAGCTCTCCTTGAGTGGCTTTACAATGGCTTCTAAAGCATAGGTCTGACCATGTAGACCCCACGCCCCCACTTAATAAACTCCAGTTTATTAACAGTTCCCTGTTGTCTCTGGATATAAACTTCTCTGTTTAGAATTTTAATGTCTTCATAACTTCTTTATCTTCCACACATAGTACAACTCACTTACACTGTCCTACTCGGAGAACCTCAAACAGGATACTCCATTTCCTTGTGTCATGTCTTTGTGCTGGCTATACCCCATAGTTTGTACCATCACCTCTGTAGCTTGGTTTCCCTGACTTTTTTCAAGATAGCTCATGTCCTTCCTTCTGCAGGAGGCCTTTCTTTGAAGTCCCCCTAGTTGCACTCAGACTGCTTTTTGTCTACCCTCTTTATAACATGTACCTAGTTATTTATGTGTTGTCTTTAGACATTAGAATGTCAGTTCCATGAGGTTAGGAGCTGTTTTCATTTTCATCTCCCCAGTGCTTATCACAGTACCTAATCCCTAGCTCATTGACTAGTGACTCATTTTTCAAAAACAATTACTGATATCTGGTTTATATCACCTGGATTTCATTGTTTCCCTTTTCTTCTTTCCCTTCCCTCTGAGATATCTCTTAAAATGAATAACTTAAAAAAAATCACCAAAATCCAACTGCAATATTCCAGATTTTGTAGATTCTCCCTCCACCAAGGGGGAAGGGGAAAGTATTCTTTCATATCTTTTCTTTGGGGCCTAGGTAATTCTTTATTCTTTTCTAATATTCAATTTCAGTAATTTTGTAGTTTCCTTAACTGTAAGATGAGAGGATTATTGGACTAGATGACCTTTCAGGTACCCTTCCAGTTCTAGATTCATGTTCCAGAGTTTTCTGTTATTTGCATAACTTTATTGTATTTCATTTAAGCAAGTATTAAATGCCTTCAGTATCCCAGGTACCATGCAATTCCCTGGGGGATACAAATAATCCCTACTTGCAGTGAGTTTACATTCTAAAGGGTGACAAGTACCTAGATAAGTATACAGCATATATGAAATATACGGGCAGCTAGGTGGTACAGTGGATAGAGAGCCAGACCTAGAGTCAGGAAGACCTGAGTTCAAATCTGTCCTCAAACACTAGTCGTTTGACACCAGGGAAGTCACGTAGCCCTGTTTGCCTCAGTTTCCTCATCTGTAAAGTGAGCTGGAGAAGGGAATGGCAAATTACTTCAGTATCTTTGCCAAGAAAACCCCAAATGGGGTCATGAGGAGTTGGACACAACTGAAATGACTGAACAACACATTACACATATATTACAGAACAGTTATAAATAGGGTAATTTTGGGGGAGAGAGAGAGCACCCTAATACTCTAGCATTTGGGGGATTAGGAAGACTTTGTGTAGAAGGTGGTGCCTGAGCTACTCTGTGAAGTGAAGCTAAGGAAGAGAGTGCATTTCAGCTCTGGGGGAGGAGGACTAGTGAAAAGGCACAGAGATTACTGATGGAGTGTGGTGAATGAGGAACAGACAGAAGAACCATGTAGCTGGATTTAGAGCTTGATAGGAGAAAGACAATGGTGAGGATGGAAAGATAAATTGGGACCAGGTTGAGACGTAGAGCTTTATTTTTCATTTAATTTTTGCTTTTTGGAGGGCTGGGAAGGTAGGGCAGTTGGGGTTAAGTGATTTGTCCAAGGTTGCACGGCTAGTCAGTGTTAAGTGTCCGAGGTCAAATTTGAACTCAGGTCCTCCTGACTTCAGGGCTGGTGCTCTATTCAGTGCACCATGTAGCTGCCCAAGACTTAGAGCTTTAAAAGTCAGAGGAGTTCATCTTTTATCTGGCCTTTCAAAATGGCTACTCACCTCTGGTCTTTTCATCAGGAATGCTTTGAAAGTCCTTTATTTTATTCTCCCCCTGTAGGATTATACTCAAGTTTTTCGGGGCAAGTTATTCTTAGTCGTAAGCTTATTCCTTGCCTTTTGTAACATATTCCAGAGCCTCCTGTTTGTTGTAGATGCTACCAGATCTTTCATGATCCTGACAATGGTAATTTGGATCTTGAATTGCTTCCTTCTGGATGCTTGGCTATCATATTCCAGGGATTCTTTCAGGAGTGATTGGTGGATTCTTTCTATATTTCCTTTGCCTTCTGGTTTTAATAGTTGTGGGTGGTTTTAATTTATGACTTTTTGAAATAAAGTATCTTGGTTTTTTTTGGGGGGGGCGTTCATTCAGCTAGTCTGATGATTCTTGAATTACTCTTCTTGACCTTTTTTCTAGGTCACTTGTCTTTGATAGTAGAACTTTTATATTTTCTTCAAATTTTTAACCTTCTGGTTTTGTTATATACTTCTTACTCTGTCTTGGAGGCATTACTTTCTTTTTGGTTTATTCTAATTTTTTTGAGGGAGTCTGGTTTACCACTTTCTGATTTAAGCTGTTTAATCTTGTAATTCTTTCCTTCAGATCTTTTACTTAATTTTTTATCTTTTCATTCTTCTAAGGTATTCATGTAGTCCTTATGGAAAATCCATTTTTCCCCTATGTGTGTCTGCTTGCCGTTGTTGTGAAAGTAATGTTTTAAAGTTGTTCAGTGTCTTCTGTTTACTCCTATCTTCAACCTTAGTTTCTGAATTTGTGACAGGGCTAGGCTTTGTTCCCTTTTGGATGATTTGCTTTGTTTGATCCTTTAGCAGGGTCTTTTAGATTCTTGCACTGGCCTCTACCTCCCCAAAGTGTGCCTAGGTTCTGAACACTAGTGAGTTTTAGGCCCTACTGGTTCTTTGAAGTTCAAAGCACAGAATCCCTTAGAATATCATGCTTAAGACCTCTGGACCTTGGGATTCATGTCAGCCCCCTTCCACTACCTTTGCTATGACTTGTAGGGTTCACATTGTGGGTTTTCAAACACCATTGGGCTTTCTTATGGGAACTCTCAGGTTTTGCTACTACCCATGACTACAAGTCCTGCTGGTTACATATGTTCCTGGTCCTTCTCAGGTTATCTTAAGTGAATTCCATCTTGTTTGCTTGTGCTGGCATTGGTTTTTGGTGGCAAACCCTCCTTTTTTATTGCTCATGGGCTTTTTAGTATTTTTGTGAAGTTCTGTCATGGATGAAATAATTTTTTGTAGTTTCTCATAGATTTTTTTGTTGGAGTAAGTATATGGAGTAAGCTGTTTGCCTCCATTTAGCCAACCATCTTGACTGAAAATCCATAATTTTTATTTTGATATTATAACAGATTTTTGATCGCTCAGGTATAGATACTTACTTTACCAGTACAAGTCACAACCTAGCCATATCCTCAAATGCCTTGATGTTTGCAAATTTTATCATGTGTTCTCTAACTATTTTATATCTTAGAGATTTGTTGCTCATGCAGTTTTAGTAAAAACCTGGTAATAGAGAAGCACAGCATTTATCAGAATTTTGTTATTGTTACTCTGTTAACATTCAAGCTTTAGGATGCTCTTTAAATATTAAACTTTGTAATAAGCATAATCTGCTATCTACCCAGATAATATAAGAACACTTCTTATAGGTTTATGTTTGAAATATTTATTGATATAAATAAAAATAAATCTTTTCTTTTTTTTAAATTACAGATTATATATGAACAGGAGGGTGTATTTATTCATTCATCTTGTGGGAAGATCAATGATCAAGACAGTTTGATTTCAGGAATATTACGTGTCCTAGAAAAGGTATAAATCCAGTAAAAAAGTATTTTGCAAAAATTTGTTATGGTTAGCTTCCATAAAAATATTAGAAAATTTTTGCCAAATGTCACAGATGGGATTGACAAGTGAAGTTAACTGATGTATATAATCCAAGTCCCAAAGCCCATTGGTACGGGACCCTCTCCTTACTGGTAGAGCTCAGTGCCCTATATCTGCTTAAGAATAAATTATCCTTAGTATTCTTAGGCACCATAGTCTCCCTGAAAATCTTGTATTTGGACAGTCTTGAATTTAAAATGAATGGGGTCTTTGAAGTCAGTTTGATAAGCTAGTGGAACATCAGACAATGAAAAGACTAACTTTTCTAAAGGTTCAATTAGTGGCCTGTGTTTATATTTTAAAATTGGCACAGTGTATCCTATTAAACATGTTTTCAAACTAGATTTCATTTTAGTTTTTTAATGAAAAAGGCAAAATTTCTTCCAACAACTATTATTTAACGTAAAACTATAAATTTTTCCATAATTAAAGGTAGGCAATTTCAGAGATTTTGTTTAAAGCATTTCTTAAACATCAGAATTTTTCTTTAGTCCTATTAAATGTTAAAATATTTGACTAGAGCTGTTAATAAGTTACAGTTTTATAGAGAATGAACTATGTAACAAATATTAACAGTATATAACTTATGTTTTGTAGGATACAGATGTAATAGTGGACTGGAGGCCATTGGATGATACATTAGATTCTTCTAGTATTCTTTATGCTGGAAAGGTATTTAAGAAAAATTGCATAAACATTTCCCATTTTATAAGAGAGAAAATGAATCCTTATTTTCTTACTGTCTAGTTTGTTACATATTGCTTCTTATTTTCAGTTTCTTTTTAGATCTTTTATATCCAGCCTGTAGTATATTTGCCATCTTTTCCCATTCTTATTCATTAATTGTGCACCTTTTTATAATATTTGTTAATTCTTTGCTTCTTTCCTCCCATTTTTCAGTTCCACTGTGCCTTATTTATATTTAACACTTTTCACTTCCTTGTTTTCCTTTACTTTTATTGTCTTTTTCTCTCCTTTCCTTTTCCTCCATGCCTTTGTTTTTCACTTATTCTTAACCTCCCCTTTTCATTTTTTTTTTAAATTACTGCTTTCATTGTCATCAAAAATCATTAAATTTCCATGGGAGGACTCTAATGGGTTTGAATCAGAACCTAGAACAGTGCTTTGCACATAGAAAGGCCTCAAATATTTCTGTAAGTTAAAATTTTGCTTCTTTTCTGCATGTTATATTTCTGTAGTATCTCTGAATACTATTTGGTATTATGCTAAGGAATGTACAGGTAGAGGATTTCATAGGCCTTATAGGGGGTTTACAGTTGAAGGCAAATGAATGAAAGAATGAATAACAAAGCATGAGCACATGCTATGTGCCAGTGTGCCAAACATTATAATGAGCACTGGGAATACAAATAGGAAAAGCAAGTCAGTCCCTGCTCTCAAAGAATTCACACTCTAATTGAGGGAAACAACACAAAAAAGAAAGTTTAGCTTCAGGGCAGATCCAGAAGTTTTAAGAGTGCAGCAGTGGGGTTAAAGATAGGTCCCAACAATTCTTTTTTTTTTTTTTTAAGCAATCGGGGTTAAGTAACTTGCTCAAGGTTACACGGCCAGTTATTTCTGGGTGTGGTGCTAAATATCTGAGCCCAGATTTGATCCCCAGGTCATCCTAACACTGGAGCCAGTGCTCTTACTCGCTGTGCTACCTGGCCGCCACCAAATGATTCTTAATGTAGACATATTGATGCATTTTGTACATGATACAGGACAAACAGAATAAAAACTTGAGCAGATCTACTTGAGATAAGTTGAAATGGCAAGCTAGGAGACGAGGAACAGAGAAAGTAAGGTAATTCAGGATACCCATGTGCAGAGTTTTTGGAGCACAGTATGAATGGCAGACTAATAGGGTGTTATTAATCTGTCATTGAGCTTTAAAAGGAGACTGAGAAACAGAAATAATGACTTTGAGAGTAATGTGAAAGTAGTTTGAAAGAGGTTGAGGCAAGAGATAGAGATTCTCTTGAAAACTTAAAAATCAGGTAAGATTTGAATGTGAATGTGTTGATACTGCATTGGAGAGGATCTGGCAACTTATTTGGTGTACTTTGTAAGGAGGGGTGGCTAGGTGATGCAATGAGTAGAACACCAGCCCTGAAGTTGGGAGGACCCAAGTTCAAATTCGGCCTTAGACACTTAACACTTACAAGCCGTGTGACCTTGGGCAAGTCACTTAACCCGAATTGCCCTCCAAAAAGCAAAAAAAAGAAAAAAAATGCCCCTGTTAGGGGTGGCTAGGTGGCACAGTGAGTAAAGTGCTGGCCCCAGAGTCAGGAGGACCCAAATTCAGTTCCTGACTCAGAGGACACTTAACACCCAAACACACACACACAAAACTAGCTGTGTGACCTTGGGCAAGTTACTTAACCCCAACTGCCCTCCAAAAAGCCAAAAAAAAAAAAAAGAAAAGTTGTACCTTGTAAGGACAAGGAAAAGCACTGAAGAATAATATGAGGTCTGGGTTTGGCTTAGGACAAAAGATGATCACATTTTATTGCAGTAAAAACATGGGGAAAATAAATCATTCTTTACCATAATTTGAATTGTAGTGTTGAATCTGAGACATATTATAGGAGTAGGTCTGTAAGTTCCAGGTTAATCTTAATAGCTCATATATATAGTGATTGAATAATTTTCAAGGCATTTTATTTACATCAGGTAAGTAGTATATGTATTTTTTATCACTCTTTTACACATGAGGAAACTCAGGCTCAGATTAAGTGACTTATCCTGAGTCATGTGGCTAATAAGTGTTAGACCTGAGAACTCAGGGGCAGGTCTTCTGATTCCAGATCCAGTTCTTCATGGCCTTGATTGATAGTAAGAAAACCAAGAAGCAAAGAATGGAGAGTTAGACAGCTCTTGCTGTTAGAGGCATAAGTTTGTAAAAGAACCACTGATAAAGATGTTATAGGAATGGCTGGTTGGTGAGAGAAATCGGGGGAAGATTCTGTTCTGAAATGCAGGTTATGAAGGAGGATTATAGTATTGAGAGCTGGAAGTAATTATATCACCAATCCACTCTCCTCATTTTGAAGCTGAGGAAACTTATAACCATAAAGCTCCATATGAATTTTAATAATAACAATTACTATTAGTATTTTTTCTGTGTTAATAGGTTTTATGGATTGAAATTAAACTCTGGTATAAACATTTATAAATTATTTTAGGATTCCAGTTCAGTTGTGGAGTGGACTCAGACCCCTAAAGAGAGAGTTCGTCGGGGATCGGAACATCTGACTAGTTATGAAGCGGAGTGGGACATGGTCAACACAGTTTCATTTAAAAAGAAACCACATACTAATGGAGGTATAAATGAATTCTTTCAAAACTTATTTACAGAAACATATACTTTAATACTCTTTATTTGGAAATTTAAAGGATGAATATGTTACTTAGGCCAAAAGGGTTAGGTGTTTTTATTAGTCCCCTCACCAGGACTACAATTATAGAAATTTATCTGTATCATGTTTTAGAAGTGCATATATAATAATTACAGAAATTTTCGGGGTTTTTTGGGTCTCACTTGTTTTACTTTTAAAAATCCATTAGAATAAAACTATGATCATAATTATGTAGTAGCTTTGCATTAATTAGCATACTGGGGGAGATGGAAGGTACTATTGCAGTAGTATATTGTACTCTCACTGTATTTTTTATTGTACCTCTCTATTATTATCTGTGTGAAGTAAGTTTTCTTATATACTAAAGAAAAGCAAAACAAAACTAGTAAAACTAGTAATCTAACATTTTTGTCTTAGAATAAATTGTGTGATGTCTATTTAATATAATGATCTGGCAAAGCACAGTTAAAAATCTTGTTTTCTAAAATTTGCAGAACCACACTAAGAGTTAGAAGGCACCTTACTGGTTGTCTAGGTTATTATACCTGAACAATCCCCCCCTTTATTTATAAATTTTTTAAATAACGTTTGGAGGTAGGATGACATAGAATTCTGGGCTATCAGTAAGAATTGGGTTCAGCTTGATTTAACTTAGCTCTGTGACCCTGGGAAAGTCATTTAGCCTTTCTTTGGAGTTTGTTTAGCTGTAAAATCAAGGGCATTGGCCTAGATGACCTCTGTTATCTCTTTTAGCTTTAAATTTTATGATACTATATCTTTTTTTTTTTTTTTTAAAGCCATCAGGGTTAAGTAACTTGCTCAAGGTTACACGGCCAGTTATTTCTGGGTGTGGTGCTAAGTGTCTGAGCCCAGATTTGATCCAGGTCATCCCGACACTGGAGCCAGTGCTCTTACTTGCTGTTTACTTTCATTTTTAAAACAACCTTCCTTTGTAGCAATAAGAAATCAGGAGGAGGGGGTTGTGGAAAACAATTCAGCAAAACTAACCAATGCATTAGTCAGTAGTTTATGCTATGAAGACCCTTAGTTTTAAAAGAATGAGTTGTTGTGTTTTTTTTTTTTTAACTTAAGTTGTTCAGTCATACTAATTGTTTCTGACTGTCAACCCATTTGGGCTTTTCTTGGCAAAGATACTGGAGTGGTTTGTCCTTTCCTTCCCAAACTTATTTTACAGATGAGGAAACTGAGGCAAACAAGGTTAAGTGACTTGCCTGGGGTCACATAACTAGTAAACATCTGAGGCTGGATTTGAATTCCAGCTCCAGGCTCTGTCTGGCATGTACAGTGCTTTTTTTCTTGTTTATATTATTTTCAAGGCAGCAGTTAAGATTTTATGAGTTGTTTTTTTTTTTTACCTCTTTCATTATTCAGATCATGAATAAGCTGACTAGATCCTAGCTGAGACAGTCTTGCTATATATTTGTGAATGTACATTTAGTAAATATTAAGAAATTAGTAGGATTTTTTTACATGGATTGTGGAATCGAATTTGTTAGTCATAGTGCAGACAAAATTATTTCTGATGAAAATGTTTTTTGTAATTAAGAATTTAAAACTCTTGGGTGATAGTCAAGCTCTTGTTTAGAGAAATTAGGAATATTATCTGTGATATTGCAGCTCTTATATGTAGTCTTACAGCATTCTACCTCAAATGCAGGAGGAAACTATCAACTAGAACTTTGGAATCCCGAGAAAACACAACAGAGTAGGATTTTGGTATGTGATCCATGAGATAATAAAGGCCCCTCTGAACCATATCATAGGAATTAGTTATATATATGAAATTAAGTAGTGTTTTAAAATGTTGACTATTTTTGATAGCCCTTGTGAGAAGCTAAAAATAAAGACTGTTTAAAACAAGGCAGCCATTATTATCATTATTTCTCAATTCAGGAAAAGAAGGGAACAGTTTTAAATAGATTTGAGATTAATACAGTTAGGCTAGTTTTTTATTAGATGTATAATTTAGGAAAATACCATTTAAGTATTGCAGTGGTATGTACAATAGGAGTGGCCTTTATTCTGCAATTAGTAAAGGTTGAGACCTTGTATAAAAATAGCTAAATGGTAGGTTGGGTTGAGGGTTGATAACACTAATCATTCTTTTTCACATAAAATGAATCAATAAATATAAAATTGCTAAAAGTGAAGATCTGGTTTTTTCCTGTTCACCTTAATTTTCTTTGGAGATACACAAAACCCTATTTTTTTTCCCATGTCAGTTCTTAAGAATGTCACATAGAGTAGTTGACATATTAAGTACATTGCATATAATTACCAGTGTTTCTCTACCTATTTCTATAGTAGCAGCAAAGGGAAAAGAAAAACAATTACTTTTTTTCAGGTTCTCTTCATAGGAAAAGCAAGAAAAATTATGATCTTGAGAGTACTATCAGTTTTCTTTTATGCTAGGTTACAGATTTATTTTTCTATTGACCTTGTGCTTTGCTAATACTTAACTGTTTCTCCTATTCTTCTTTCCCTCCTAATTTAATATAATGAAATGTAACAAAGCATTTTTTCTATATTACATCTTCTGTCTTTTTTCTGTTAACTAGGGAAATAAGCCAACTTAAAATTATATTGCTCAAGCATGAAGTAAATTCTTCACATTATCTGGTTATAAAACAATATATTTCTAATTTAGCCTTATTTCCTTAGTTTGAATGAATATCCTTTTGGAGATTTATGAGTTTAAAAGTATTATCCACTACTTTAGCTTCTTTTTGTTATTTTGACGTCACTGACTATCTTTTAAAAGTGAATCTTAATAATTTAGATTTTCAATGTTTGTTAACCCTTTCCTTCACACTTTCATTTACAAAGAGGTGATATTAACTTATTGGGAGAGGGTAGGCGGATTTCCTTTATTATGCCCTGTGTTCTATTATAAGTACTTTTCAAATAAAATTATGTGAAATTGTTACCTATGTATCTACAACTTAGACTATGGCCTTGGAAATTAGGCTAGTTAAGTCAGTGTGATGAAGCCATAATTTGGTGACATATTGGTCTTTCTGGAGGATGGCATTGTCTGAATTCTCTCCAGGTCGATGAAAATTATGGGAATTTTACAGTGTGTCTGCTTTTGTGCATAAGAATATTTATGGATTTCATCTTGACTCTCCAGGAGTTTTCTTATGTTAACTATAGAATAGATGGCACTTAGCGTTTCTGATATTCTTAGGATTACTACCCATTGGTTCATTCAGTTTAGCTAGCAAATTCAAGAAACATTTATTGAAGTTCCCACTGTGAGCACTGTGTTAGATGTTGGGGAATTTCCAGAGTTTAGGTAATTGTAGTTTCTCATCTCATGGTATATACAGTTTAGTAGGGGTTGTCACATATGCAGATAACTAAAATGGAAGCAGTGTGATACAGTGAAAATAGTAATAGCTCAAGAAGCAGAGGACCTGTGTTGAAATTATACCTCTGGAATTTAACCTCTCTGACTCTGGGCAAATCACTTAGACTACCTGCACCTGAGTTTTCTCCTATGCAAAACAAGAAGGTTAGACTAGATGACTTTTAACATCTATGGCATATCATCAGTGCAAAGTAACATACTATATGAAGGGGAGAAAGCACTACCAGTAGGAGAAAGCAATGAAGGCTTCATGGAAGATAGGTCATTTAAGTTAAGATTAGATGATACAGAAGAGGGAGTCATCATAGATACAGGGGATCACATGAACAAAGGCACAGAAATAAGTTGGATGGAGAGCATATTTGGGAAACAGTAGTCATGGTTTGGTTGGTGCTTAATGATTGCTTGTTGATTGATTGGAGGACAGTAGTATTGAACGAGACTGCAAAACTAAGTTGGTACCAGTTTGTGAAGACCTGTGAAAGTCAGACAAAGGAGTTAAACTTCGGTAGGTACTCAGGAGCTTACTTAAGAGGATTTTTGAGCATAAAAATGACATGACCAGATATATTCATAAAGAAAGATTATTTGGCCTTGGTATAAAGGCTCTATTAGAGTAGAGAAGAAGTAAAAGCCATAGCCCTAGGTCCATGGTAATGGGGCCCTGAATTAGAATGATTGTGTGAATAGAGAGGTATGGACAAATAGAAAAGTGCTAGAGAGGTGCGATTAGTAGAATTTAGCATCTGTTTGGATTTGAGAGGCTAAACTAGAACACCTGAGTTTTGAACATGAACGATTGTCACTGACAGAAATAGAACAGTGAATTTAAACAGAAAATGCTTGGTTTTGGACAGTTCACATTTCAGGTGCTAATGGCACAACTAGGTAGAAAACACCTGTAGGAAGTTGGAATATATGTCTGGAGATAAGAAGAGGAATCAAGACTGCAAATATGAATTTGGGAGTCATTTATATGGAACTTAGTAGTTGAAGCAATGAGAATGAATTGGATTGCCCAGGGAAAGTGTGTAGAGAGAAGAGAAAAAAGGACAGAAATTTGAACCACACTCCAACTAAGGAACTGGGAATAATGTGAGAATCTCAAAGGAGGTGGAGTAGTTAGAGATGTAAGAGAAGCTGGAGAGAGTGATCTTTCAAGCCAAGTAAGGAGAAGGTGTCTAGAAATAAAGAATTGTCAGCAGTGTCAAGATATTGGGGAGCAAGAAGACTGTAGAAAGGGCTGTTGGATTCTCCGATAAGGAGATTATTGTTGTTTTTTTTTTTTCAGGACAGTAATTGAGAGTGGAAGTCAGGTAGCAGACTGAAAAGAGAGTAGGTCATGAGAAAATATAGATACCAGGTTTAGGTGCGTTATTCAGAAAGTTTAGCAGTAAAATGGAGGTTATTGATAGAAAAACAGCTGGATGGGCTGCTAGAACCAAAGGAAGGATTCTGTAGGATTGGAGGGACCTGATTATGTTGGTAGGCAGATGGAAACACAGCAGTGGAGAGGGAGTGTGAAGACTTGTGAGATGGAAGGAGTGATTATTGGAACAAAGTTTTGGAGAATATGAAAAAGAATAATGTAAAAGGTGCAGAAGGATTAGATTTAGGATTAGGGGTAGTAGAGAAACACAGATATAAGTTAAAATATAAGAAGTACATAAACCTCTGCCAAAGGCTTCTTGTGCCTTATTGTGAAGTAGAAGTGACCTAGAGCCCTGCAAAGCATTGTCAGAGGTAAGCAAATTCTGGCAGGTCTTTAAAGACTTTTAACATGAATAATTAATAAAATTAAGACTTTTATTCAAATAAGATGAATATCAGTTTTTGAGTCTAGACCAAGACAACAGCCTTAAAGCAGGTAACATTTGGTTTTTTTTTTTTTAAGTTGAATAACAAGATTTTTCTTTTTTTATCAATATTTTATTTCTTGAAATTGAGATATTGAAATAATAAATTTGTATGAAATAATATGAGGTTATTTTTTAGTTATATCATTTATTAAGAGTAAGAAAAGATAAGACTTTCCTTCAAGCCTGGCACATTGTATGTGTGCTTTCTTAAAGGCTCAATTGAGTGCTTATTTTGGTGTGTGTGGGGAGAGTATTTACAAACCAAACAACTATTAGAAAATTCTTCTGTCAGGGTCACATTTATGCATCTGTTTCACATGTTTTGGATTAGGGTCTCGATTTATTGTTTCACATATTAGTAAGAGACATTTTTGAATATCAGATACTTTTTATGTCATTTGCACCTTTCTCATTTCCTAGATGAAACCAAGTATTACTTTGCAAGTAGGACACTATCAGAAAATTCTTTAATTTATAGTTGATAATTTTATTGTGAAAGTTAATAATTTGCTAACTTTTCATATCATTGTAGTGGTATGAAAATTTTGAGAGAAAATGAATAAATGAATGAAAAAGCATTTATTAAGCCCTTACTATGTGTGAAGAAATAGGACCGACTACTTACAGAGAAGTCTTTCTCCTCATTCCCCTTCGCCATGGCTCACCTAGGTGCCACAGAGCCAGAAAAAGTATTTGGTACCAGGTATACTCTTCCCCCAACTTTCCTTGCATTGCCTTCCTCTTCTCCCTCTACACTGACACCCTTCTACCTTTTGGTCATGGTTGCTCCTACCGCTCTGAAGAGTAAGAAGCCACCACCTCATCTTGAATTTCTGTTACAAGAGAAGAATTATAAGCCTTACCATCTGCCCTGCCATTTGCATCTTAAGACCTCTGGGTTTCCTGTACACATGGGTCTTTCCATATTAAACATGCCTGGCATACTCTCTGATCTTTGATTCCCCCTAAGGACATCTCTGAACCATTCCAGTCTCTTTGCTACTGAACTGTTAGGACTTCAGGGCCTTTCCATAGGCCCAGCAGCTGAACTGTCTTATATATTATTGCCATCAACATATGTGAATACCAATATGTGAGTTCTTTGAGAGCAGGGACTGTCTTACCTTTCTTTTTGTATCCCTGGCATTTAGCACAGTGCTTGACACATAGTAAGTACTTAATGCTTTTTTCATCCATACTTTCTCAAACTTTTCATAAAATCACAGTGATTTAAAATAAGTTTAATATAACAAGTTATCTCACAACAAAAATCAAAATTAGAAGGTAAATTAATATATTTCCTAGTACTTCTGTATTGATAAATATTTAAAGCTGTGTATTTAATCATGTATATACATGTATGTGTTGCAATTTTTGTCCTACTTAAGTGTTTTTCAGACCTTTCTGTTTAGTAATACATGTGTAAATTTGAGGTGAGGGAGTAGTGTCATGTTTTATGATAGGATAATAGTTTTAGAGTTACAAAGGCTTTTATGATCAAACTCCACCTTTTCTAGATAAAGGATACTGAGGCCAGAGAGGTTGTGACTTTCCCAAAGTCATATAGTTAATTAATGATAGAACATGTACTAGAACCCAGCCCAGGTTCAGTCATTTGCCTGCCTGTACCCTTTATCACTCCTCTTTGTATATGTATCTTCACTTTTGAGTGTGTGTGTGTGTGTGTGTGTGTGTGTGTGTGTGTGTGTGTATTTCGTACTAACCATTATTATTCATTGTGGTTACTCTCAAGGAATTAAGGAATCTTAATTCCAGGTTAGGACTTCATGATTTGCCAGTGTGCCAGCAACAGATGTGCACATATTACCCTAGCTTAAGGGTGACTTTGTAGAATATGAAGAGGAGAGGAAATCATTTGAAACAAGGAAGAATACATTTTGAATGCTTTCGTCCTGGAGCAATCACTATAAAAAATGACATAAGAGTGAATATCCTGCACTAGGCACTCCAGGTGGGAAAGCATAGATGTTCTTGTTGTAATGCAGAAAGGTGCAGAACATTTGTATTAGGCAGTCATGAGGTGGGTGATTAATACCTTTTTTAAAAAGGTGAACAAAATATCTTGGCGTGATTTTTTGTTTTTAAGATGCTCCAAGTCATACGAATGGGAAAAGCAAATGGTCATTCCTGTTCAGTTTGACAGACCTGAAGTCAATCAAGCAGAACAAAGAGGGTATGGGCTGGTCTTATTTGGTATTCTGTCTAAAGGATGACGTCGTTCTCCCTGCTCTTCATTTTCATCATGGAGATAGCAAACTACTGATTGAATCTCTTGAAAAATATGTGGTATTGTGTGAGTAAGTATTACATTATTTTATATCTTTTCACATTGGGCTCTTGTAATAATTATAGGCTGAAGTATTCTCACTTTTTATTATCTGAAGTCTGTGTTGCCTAAGCACTGCTGTATTCTTTTCCCCTGTGACCTTGATGTTAGTCATTAATCATATCTTCAATATGTTAAGTTTGTAGTTTTATGCTTATTAACTTAATGATGTTAAAATAAAACCTTAAAAGAAGAGCACTGTTTACTGTGACTAAACTGCAGTGCTATAGCTTATTGAATTTGCTATTATTTATTATGCCTTTTTTATTAAACTTGACATCTTAAACTCACTTTTATAAAGGGACTAGAATACCAAAGTTTTCAATGTGAGATATAACCTATTAATCCTTACAGTAGAACCTTGTCATAGGATTATATGGGTCTAGAAATAATTTATATAATCTCTATTAGTACCTGAACTGTAAATAACAACTTTCTCTAACATTGTTTACCATCAGAGGCTGAGATAACTCCTTTCATAACACCAATATTGTTAGTGGCAAAGAAGTCAGATGTGGTCAACACCTTTGAGTTAGAATTCATGAGTGAGGTGATGCCTGAGCTTGGAACTAGACAGGGCAGAGGAGGGGGACTAGAGAGATAAGAAGTACTGGTATAACATAGGTCTATTCTAGAACCTGGGAATTAATAATTGATATTTTAGTATTGTGATTTTAAAACATCATTTCATTTGATCCTTAAAATAATGCTATAGTGTGGCTAGTACAGTTATTATTTTCATTTTATAAACAAAGAAACCAAGGTTTAGAAAGATTTGATGACTCTCCCAAAGCCAGCAAATTGTAGAGGTGGGATTCAAACCCAGCCTTTTTCTGATTCCAGTCCAGTATCTTTCTGCCATACTCTTCTGTTCCTTGTCAGTAAGAACTCTTTATCATTATTAATTTAATACATAAAATGATTAGGGTGAGCAGGAGCTTGAATATTAGGCATTGACATGTATAAACATGGGAGATCTTATGAGGGAAAATTTTATTTCTTCTGTTTATACTGATAAAGGCAATGTTATTGGCCCATTTATATCTTTAGTTTCTTCAATTTAGCAGAAGTAGAAAAGGGGTAACAGAAAGAACCATCTTAGGAGGCTGGAAGACCTGAGTTAAAGTTCAGTTTGATACATCATAGTTATCTGACCCTGGACAAGTCACTTAACCTCTTAGTGCCCTTAGTAACTCTGGTTTTAAGTAGAAGTTTTGTCATAGCTGTTTTTTATACTGGAAAACCCCTGTGCCTGGCACTCTTATCCACTGTACCTCTTAGCTGCCTTTATAAATATTAGCAATTAGCCATTACTATTAATGCATAATATTTATTTGTTACTCTCCCTTTAGGTCATTTATGGGAAAAGGTGCCAAAATAACTAAAATTGCTTTTTTCTGTTTAGAATCATACCTTAGGAGATGTAACGATATTGAAGAGAAGCAGCTATTTTAATAATTCAGATTAAAGAAATACTTTAGGGTCTTTGGCATAGAGATAAGACGTGCTATTTTGGTTTTAAATAACCCACTTCTACATAGCACTTTAAGGGTTTACAAAGCACTTTTGCACAATCCTTATGTGACCGGTAATGAAATTATTATAATTACCATTTTATAGATGACTTTCCTATAGTTATATAGCAGTGCGATCTAGTAGGAAGAGCACAGATTTGGGAGTCGAAGATCTAGGGTGAGATCCAAGCTCTGCTGCTTGCTCTGTAAACTGGGCAAATCTTCTCCCCTGCCAGGGCCTTAGTTTTCTCATCAGTAAAATGAGCTAGATGGATTGATGACGTCTAAGGTTCCTTCTAGGGTTTTTAATCAAGGGCAAGATAACACATTAAATTTTAGAATATAAATTCCTTCTAAGTAGAGATTGTTTAATTTTTCTTATATCACCAGTGACTAACTCAGCATTTGGCACATAGTAATCGCTTAATAAATGCTTGTTGATTAATTGATTGTATGCTACAGACAATAACTTAATATACTGACTTGCAGAATTTACTTTGGTATTTGTCATTTGTTGGATTTTTTCCTTGAGACAGTTTGGAAACATAGAATTTAAATTTTAAGACTGATATATGATAATGAAACTATAGTTTCTCTTGGAGAGTGAGTAACCTTTATTTTCCAGGTTTTCTGAATAGCTGGGCATTATCTTTCAGTGTCATAATTTTCTTTTTTTTTAAATTTTTAAAAAAGCGATCAGGGTTAAGTAACTTGCTCAAAGTTACATGGCCAGTTATTTCTGGGTGTGGTGCTGAGTATGTGAGCCCGGATTTGGTGTCATAATTTTCAATATTTTAATCATTTGTTTATTTGAAGTCTTATAAAATATAATAGAATATTTTATGCCTTCTTAGAGAGAGGAAATGTGTGTGTACATATGTGTGTACATACACACAGCATATATATGATATACACACATATTATACACACACATGATTTGATCTTTTCTTGATGACTAGTGGTACTATACTTTCTAAAATTTTTTGTATGTTAGATAGATGGAAAGGGAATTGGTCCTTGAACTTGCTTTTTTGAAAAGGCCCTTGGTGTTATCCTTCTTTTTGGTCATGTGCTTCTGTCTTATGAAGGTGGAGTGAAACTTGTAGCTGGGTAACCTTGGGGAGGGTAACATGGCCTCTTTTCTGCAAACTTTGATTAATAGATCAGAGAAAGTCTGAAATAGTCATCTCCCAGTTATCTTTTTTACCCTCCAGAAAATAATATTCTTATTATCAGTTATATACTTTGTTTTGTTAGTACCATTCCGAATATTATCTATAATTTATATCTCACTGAAAAAAATGAACAGACACTTCTTCAGCACCTTGTGCCAACCCTCAAGTGCTACTTATCTTAAATTTGTCCACGGGGCGTGAAGGAGCAGTTTGATAATTTGTGCTAGGGTATTATGGGGATAACTTGCTCCAAAACTTGTAGCTTCTTCATGGAAAGATGAGCCTTTTACAGAAATATCACTAGACCATACTTTTCTGCAAATTCTCCTTTGTATTTTACTTTGAACAGAATTCTCTCTTTTTTTTTTGGAGGGGGGAAGGCAAGGCAGTTGAGGTTAAGAGACTTGCCCAAGGTCACACAGCTAGTAAGTGTCAAGTGTCTGAGGCCAGATTTGAACTGAGGCCCTCTTGACTCCAGGGCCAGTGCTCAGAATTCTAAATACAAGCAACATACTGTTATGATGGGCTTAAAAATTATGTATAGTATTTGTACCACATACTTTCTCTTGAAATTTTTCTGTAAAAATATTTCCTACTTAGAATTAATGACTGAATTAATACATAGCATTGATCGCTATAAAAAGAATAGAAATACTATAAGAAATCAGCCCCTTCAGAATAAGCTCTGTAACTGTCCACCTATCATTTAGTGTCTGTTGTATTTTAACGTGATACATTAGTACCTTCTTCGGGGCACCGAATCTAAGTAGCTTTACCCCTTCCACACAGAGGAGGAGTGTGTGCCTTTGACCTGACAATAGTATAGCCTTGCAGCTCCTAAGATATAGCTTCTACGATTGACTGACTTCCCAGACTGGTGGGATTCTTTTTTTTTATTGTCAAGGGGTGTCTATTGGTTATTGCTGCATCTGATTCCTATTGTTGTATTTCATTTTAAATCACAGCATTTCAGAGTTGAAGGAGACCTCAATGGCCATTTAGTTAAAAAAGCAACTGTGAAAACAAGGTTATCTGGCTGTTGCTTGAAGACCTTCAGTGAGGAGAAACCCCCCAAAGCAGCCCATTACACTTTTGGATAGCTCTAACTTTAAAAGTTTTTTTTAAATTTATTTTTAAAAAATCTATTTATTTACTTTTAGTTTACAGCATTCAGTTCCACAATCCCTTGAGTTCCAAATTTTCTTCCCCTCTCTCTCCTCCCCTCACCCTCCCATGGTGGTATCCAATGAGATATAGGTTCTACAGATACCTTCACATTAAACATTAGTCAAGTTGTAAAGAAGAATTGTAACGAATTGGAAAGAATGACGAGAAAGGAGGAACAAAACAAAACAGAAAAGAGAGACAGCAAGTAGTTTGCTTCCATCTCCATTCAGACTCTGCAGTTCTAACAAGTCTTTATTTTCTCATGTCAAGCAGAAATTCACTTCTTGACAATGTCTGCCTGTCGCTCCTTGTTGTGCTCTCTAGGACCAGCTGTGCTCCCCAAAGTTAAGGACCAGCTGTGCTCCCCAAAGTTAAATATCCTCAGATCCTTGAAGTGAGCATTCTGTGTCATGAACTTGAGGCTCTTCACTATCTTCTTGGCTCTCCTCTGTTCAGCTTATGGGTGTCCTTCCTAAAATGTGGTGATGTGGCACATGGCACGTGTGGCTCTGTGGCAGAGTATAGCAGGCCTGATATCTCCTCATTTCTGGTGGTTGTATTTCTATTAACGTAGCTCCAGATGATCCTGTTGCCTCAAATTGTGCTTCCAGGCCACTAAAACCTTCCAGTTTTCTTTTTCTTTTTTTTTCCTTGAGAAATCTACTGTCTGGCCATATTTCTTCTGTCTATGAAATTGACTTCTTTTTGAACTCATGTATAGGTGGATCTTTCCTGCTGCTTGATAGACTGCCTAAATCACAGTTACTAGTTGTAATTTTTGTGTTTTAGGCTTTTGTTGACTTTTTGTTGCTGGATGCTTAGGGAATACCACTTTGCTGCCAAAGAGGGTTTTTTCCTTTTCTTTTGCTACTTCTGGGTATAGTCAGTCCTTCAACAAGCATGCATCAAGTGCTTACTCTGTGTCTTGCACTGTGTCAAGTGCTGGGGGGAAAAGGAAGAGTCAAGTGTCCGGGTAGAGAAATGCTCCTGTATTTGTTGCTCCTCCATCCTAACATTTAAAGCCTCATGACTTTTTTTTTTAGTTTGATTTGAGAAGTAATTTTAAAAATATTCTTGAAGAAGGAATAAATGTTAAATGTTTTTTTTTACTGAAAATGCTGTGCTTGAATGTTATTGTTTTCTTTTTTCTTTTGTTGCTACTTAATTTAAGTTTACATTTCGAGGAACTGACCTGTAAAGTTCTGTCAATAAGTCCCAACATGAAACATCAACCAAAAAGGTGTTCCAAGAAAATTTCACAATATCTTTAGAGTATTCTGTTTACATGACGAAATGACTTAGCCTTTGTTCCTTCTGCTGCTTTGAGCAACACCAAAGGCTTTGAAACTGCTTTTACTTAGGAAGTATGAGAACTGTATATTCTCTGTCTCTGAGCAAGATCCTATTTTGGATTTCATATCCCCTAGCATTACTGTTGCATCCTGTCATGTTAGAATTGAAAAGAGATAACTGTTATTAAAGTTCTTATCTCAGACATTTATAACAAAGTAGATACTGTAGGTAGCAGTGAAACAAATTAAATTTTGTTTTAAAGACCTAAAACTTGGGGCTTTATTTTCAGTTACCTTCCCAAGTTAAAAACTTTTAGAGGCTGGAAAAAATAAAATTTTTATTAATTTAGACATTAAAAATGCTTGGTTATTTAAAATTAGTCAACTGTTGATATTCTTTTTTTTTTTTTTTTGCCCTTTTTTTTGGGGGGGGGGGGGGGATAGGGCAATTGGGGTAAAGTGGCTTGCCCAAGGTCACATGGCCACTGCTGATATTCTTAATGAACTTATATGGTCTAATTATAAGAGAAATTTGTACAAAGAATTGCTGCCAGAACTTGAGCCAGTATTAAAAACTGTATATTTAACATCGTTATATGTATGTACATAAATTTTTTATTTGTTATTGGGAATAAGGCAGTAGAATTACAGGATTTGAGAGTTAGAAACTCCATCTAGGCTAATCCATAATTGTAATTAGAACCCTAACGGCAGTGCTTTTTTTAGTATAATGAATGATATCTCCTTTTGTATTTAAATGATTTTTTTCCATGTGCTTCTATGACAAGAATAGCCAGACAGTCTTGCTGATGTTATTTATATATTATTTATAATAGCAAGGCTATAAACTTTTAAAAGATTAATTGAAAAAAAACTAGGAATACTATAAACTTTTAAAAGATTAATTGAAAAAAACTAGGAATAGGAATAGTGATTAGACCTACAATTTCATTGTTGTACAGGCAGCTTCCAGATTTCATTTCTTTTAAGTACATTAATAGTTCTGTGTCTCTGGAAGTTCTAAAATTAGTTATAGTTGGCTGTTACATATTTGTTTTTAAGAATTTTATTTTTTAATCTACGCATTTATTTTCTCTCCCCCTCACTTCCTTCTTCCTATTGGGGGGAAAAAAGAAAAAATGAAAACTCAGTCTACATAGCAAATATCACTGTATATTTCTTAGCATTAGATTAGAGAGGAAGTGTGGTGAAAATGGGAACAGTGTTCCCACTTTGAATCAGGAGACCTGGGTTTGATTTCTGGCACTGATACTCTTTGTGTAGACTTAGTCCTATAACTTCTTTGAATCCAGTGTCTTTATCTATAAAATAGGAATGCATAATTATAGCACTGATCTCACAGGATTGTTGTGAGGAAATTGCTTTGTAACCTTAAGGTTGTTATTAGATTAATGCTGTTTAGTAGATTAGAAATTTTTCTTATACAAATGCTAATGCATAAATTATTTTAAAAATTGAAGTTACTTCAGTTTGTCACTTTTTCTATAAATTAAAAATACAGTCTTCATTTTATTACAGATCTCCACAGGATAAAAGGACTCTTCTTGTGAACTGTCAGAATAAGGGTCTTTCACAGTCTTTTGAAAATCTCCTTGATGAACCAGCCTATGGCTTAATTCAAGTATGTTTTTTAGGTACCTATAGGGCTAATCTTTCTGTCTTCAAAAATCCTCCAACCCTTTCACCCTCTTTTTCCCAAATACTATTTAACTTGTGTCTATAATTTAAGGAAACTGACTTTGTATGTGAGTCATGGAGTCAGTCATCATTTTATAATCACAAGTCATATGCTTTGAATTTTTAGAATATGAAACTCTCAAGGTTGTTGGTAACTTGTTTTTTCTTGGTCTTTAGCTAATGTTAGGGCAGTAATATTTTTTCTTCATAACCATAACTCTGACAATGCAAATGAATAGTATTCTATTAGTATTGAATAAGTTTAGTATCATTCACCCTTGTAGAATGAATGTATTGAGTTAGTTCATACGAGCTAATTTAAAAATTAGTTCAAGTAAATACCTTGTTGCATTGATTTCTTTGTCATTGACTCATCAGCTATTTTGGAACCTTTTGAGAATGTTGGGATATCAAAGGATTTAATCCTATTTTTCTGCTTAATTGTATTCTACTAAATTATCCAAATACTTTCTGATGTCAAATTATTTTATGCTTTTTGTTTTACTTGCTGATTTTTACATAAGAATCTTTATTTCTCTGAAATTTTTTTATGAATTATATCCTTTTTTTCACTAATGATTCGTTTTTAACTTAGAAATTATTAGATATTTTCGTTTACAATCCACAGTGTTGCTTTACAAATTAGTTTTGTCCTTTATTGCTCTAGAATATCAAATAATTTAACTTATTTACAAGCAGAGTTAATATTGCTTAAGCAATTATAGTTTTCATATGTATGCTAAATAGATTTTTGTAAGATTGTAATAGGGTATGCTATGCTTCAAGAAATATTTTTTCTGTGAAGGCAGGACTACTAGACAGAAGAAAGTTGTCGTGGGCCATTCACCATTGGAAAGTAAGGAGTTATATACATTTTTTGTTGTATGTGGACTGAATGAGACCCACACATCATTTGTTCTTTTGCAATTTGAATCAGTAGCAGTGTTGATGCTTATGATAGAATCACTTTTCTTTGATTTTTACTCAATTAAAAGGTTAGCATAGAGAAATTCAAATTTTTCTTCCCAGGAAATAATAGAATCTTGTAGAGAAAATCTTAGAAAATCTTCTTTGTTTTAGTTTGATTTTCCCTCTCTTACTCTTTGACTCTTCTATTAATGTCCTTTTGTTTACTATTTGGTACAGTACTACTAAAGTTATATTTGTCTTCCTGTTCCCTAGAAAATAAAAAAGGACCCATATACAGCAACTCTTGTAGGATTTTCCAAAGTTACAAACTACATTTTTGATAGTTTGAGAGGAAATGATCCTTCAGCACATCAGCGACCACCTTCAGAAATGGCAGATTTTCTTAGTGATGCTATTCCAGGTTTAAAAATAAACCAACAAGAAGAACCAGGATTTGAAGTCATCACTAGAGTGAGTAGAAATATGTATTTATACAACTTTTATCTTACTGTTTGAAAAGAAAAAAAATTATCTTATGCTGAAGGTTGTTAGAAAGTTGATTTGACCATAGTAGCATATCACTATCATCTGCTCCTTTCTCTTGAGCCTACTATTCATCACTCTTTAGCATTCCTTACTTATAAGGCACTTTCTTTTATCAGATCCTTTTGGTTTTAATTTTTTTTTTTTAAAGCAATTGGGGTTAAGTAACTTGCTCAAGGTTACACGCCCAGTTATTTCTGAGTGTGGTGGTAAGTATCTGAGCCCGGATTTGATCCCAGGTCATCCCGACTCTGGGGCCGGTGCTCTTACTCACTGTGCTACCTGGCTGCCCCCTTTTGGTTTTAATTTGACCAGCTGTTTTTCTTTGAGTTCCTTCTCATTATTGATGGGCTGTATATTGCCATGGTACTTTGTGCCTTTGGAGGGGGTAACCTCTGCCCCATAAACCCCCTAGTTCCATTTCTACTAGTTCTAAAAATAATAATGTTTTCTTGTTAGTTAACTGATTATGAACTTCATTTATTTTCATTTTGCTTCCCCTTTACCCCCCATAGAGCTTTTGTTTGCACTTGCTTTCACTCAAAATTGGCCTTAAGTCCTGCACTGTGACATATTCTTATATTCTCAGAGAGGTCTTTGGTTCTTGATAAGTTCTGGGTTTGGATACATATAAAACATTTCAGACATTTAAATTATACTGCAAAAATGAATTATTTTACAAATTTGATTAGTTATAAATTATCTACATCTGCTAAACCAAGTATAGTGTAAAATTATTAATGTTGTTTAAAGAGTCATGGATCAGTTAGCTAAAAAGGCATCTTTTAGTGGTGAGTAAAATGTGTTCTACGTGATAATTCATATATTAACTTTATAACCAATTTTTAAACAGTTTTTTTCCTTTTTTTAAGAGGGCAATTAGGGTTAAGTGACATGCCCAAGGTCACACGGCTAGTAAGTGTGTCAAGTGTCTGAGGCCACATTTAAACTCAGGTCCTCCTGACTCCAGGGCCGGTGCTCTATTCACTGTGCCACCTAATTAAAAAAAAATGTAATGTAGTTGTAGCAGCAAGCACCCCAAGCGTCCTCAGGGTTTGCAGCCACCACAGGTTCTTGGATCTGCTTTGTTAAAGGAAAGCAACTCAAAATGGGTTAACAAGCTTACTTAAATCAGTCAGACATATATTGTTTACCTTGTTCAGGGGAAAAAGGTCAGCACCCCAAACTTCAAAATATACAGAAAGAATTATCAAGACATTAACAGATCAAGTAGACAGCTTTCCAAACTATCCAACCATCACATCCATACCCAGTCAACATCTGGGTTTCCACATCTGGGTTTTTCAAAGCCGGGGGACTCTCAATAACGGCTTCCCAGAATTCAGATCAAATCACAGAACACTTCTCAAAGTGAGTCCCAAAACAAAGCTACACATCAGGGCTTATATAGCCTTCTCCTGGCTCAGAGAATGTAACAACCTTTTGGACCCACTGGCCAATCAAGAAGTATCTACTGAAAAACAAGCCTCCCACCCCAGGCTCCAGGTGCACGTTAGCCTAGGGGCAGGGAAGACCTTTAAAATTTACACTCTCATTACAGTAGTGTACAGTTTTGAACAGTTTGTTACATACTTTCTAAGTTGCTTCTTTGTGAGATTTTGGCATAGTGTGGTACAGAGAGAGAGTTTAGTTTTGGAGTTAGAGCATCTAGCTCTAATGTCTTGCAACCTGTGTGTGATTGTCCCCCCAAAATAATTTCATCTCCCTATGCCTTAATTTTTTCAGTTATAAAAGGAGGAAGTTGATCTAGATTATGGGTTATAGCCATGGGTCTGTGAACTTTTTGAAAAGATATTTTGATAACAATTTCAGTATAATTGGTTGCCTTAGTTGTCTTACATAGCTTATTTTATTTGAGAATATTATTCTGAGGATTCCATAGGCTTCACCAGACTACTATGACAAAAAGGGATTAAGTACTCCTGGTGTCTAGATATTTCTTAGATCCTTTATAGCTTTAAATTTGAGATTCTGTGATTTTTTTTGCCTTAATACCCAACATTTATGTGTTTGTTAGCAGAGGGTAATATGTTTGATGCCAACTATACTAGGTAGTTTAGATGATGCTTACTAAATAAGTTTATGAAATGAGAAAATAAATGGAAGAACATTTCCAAAAGTGAGAGTACTTATGATGTCCAATAGATAATTGTCATTTCATGTTTTTGTAATAAGAGGTTTTTCCTGTCATTGCTTAATGTTGTAAAGTTTGTAACTTATCTTTCAATTTTAGATTGATTTAGGAGAACGACCTGTTGTTCAGAGGAGAGATCCTGTATCCCTGGATGAGTGGTCTAAGAACATGGATTCAGAAGGAAGAATCTTAAATGTAGATAGCATGAAGCAAATGATATTCAGAGGGGTAAGTTAATTAACTATTATATCATAGGATATTCAAGGGAAGAGCTATGTTATTTCCCTCAAGTCCTAAACTTTCCTGATGAAATGGGATGCTGAAATCTCTTCAGCTTTTTGGGAGTCAGAGGGAGAAGTTACTTGGAAGTGAGGGGCAAAGGGTTTCTTGCCCCTATAAATGCCCATGACCTATGGGTGTGGCAGAGCAACAGTATCTGGTATCATTATATCAACAAGATTGGTATTTAAAATCCACTTATTAGTCATGGACCATGTGTTCATGCCATCTAACTCCTAAGAAATTGAAGTGTTTCAATGCGATAGAAGGAAAAAATAATATTCATTGGACTGATATCTTTTTAATGAAAATTCCATATATATGTAACCTTACTACATCATAGGTTAGGAGCAAGTTCTACAGTCATTCTTTCATTATTACTAATTTGTTTAATATGCACTTACCTCAGGGACTCAGTCATGTGTTGAGAAAACAAGCATGGAAATTCCTTCTGGGATATTTTCCTTGGGATAGTACTAAGGAAGAAAGAACTCATTTGCAAAAATTAAAAACGTAAGTATTAGCACAGTGTTCCATGCTTAGTAGGCATTTAAGAAATGTTTGTTGAATTTAATTAAATATTTTATTAAAAAAATAAGTAACTCATTCATATAAATTAACATAGACATGATGGCTCAGGACATGGGATATTTCAGATATTAATGCATGAAAATTTTTATTAAGAATGGAAATACGGTTAAGAATTCTGTTTATGTGCTACATCAGGCTCAAGTGTTCATCGTCATCAGATGCACTATCATTATGACATTGTGAACTATAAGACAGCTTTTGGCTTGCTTTGGGGATTGGAGAAAACATTATTCCCATGTCTGATCTCATTTGGAAAGAGCATTGGACTGGGATCTTTGGTGATTTAGTTTCAAGTTTTGTCCTGCACTGTCAAGTTATATGACAGTAGATGATGATCTTAAGGTCTGTGGTCTTCAGTTTTCTCATCTGCAAAATGGAGGTGATAATTCTTTTTTTTTTTTTTTTTAAAGCAATTGGGGTTAAGTAACTTGCTCAAGGTTACATGGCCAGTTATTTCTGGGTGTGGTGCTAAGTATCTGAGCCCAGATTCGATCCCCAGGTTATCCCGACACTGGGGCCGGTGCTCTTCTAGCTGAGCCACCTGGCTACCCCTGGTGATAATTCTTATACTACCTGTTTTGTAGCTTTGTGAGAGGAAATTTTTGAAAACTGTTAAGAAGATAGACATGTGGATTATTGATTCAAAATCCTTCAAAAAATTAGTAGTAGCCTTTTGGAATTGCCTTATAGTGGTCAAAAGAGTCTGTTCATCACTGTATTTGTTGTCTTAGGGGGCTCTTACTGTTGAATGGATTAGCATTCATTCAATACTAAAATTAGAAAAATGCAGTTAATTTACTGGTTTTTTTTTCTTTTTGCAAGGGAAGAATTAAGAGTTTATCATTTTGCAGTGTATTTATTGATAGAGAATAAGATTGTAAGTAGGCATAATTCAGATTTTCTTCAGGTCAAATTTCCTTCTTAGGTATTTCAAAATTGTTCTTTGTGACAGTGGTTCATATGTATTTTCTGCCAATATCACTGTAATTATATAGTTTCAGATTTCATTAATATTTTATATATTTTGCCAGTGTCTAAAAGATCATTGAAACTAGCTAGTTCAGCTTCCTCATTGTATAGCTGAGGAAAGTGAAGCCACAGAAGTTAAATGGCTTGCCCAAGGCCACAAAGTAGTAAACTGAGATTCGAACACCAGAATACTCACTTCAAATTCAGTGTTATCTCTACTATATCGTGCTGCCAAAATGCCTGGTATGCTGAAGTGTTCTAATGATTGGAAAATGCTATTCTTAAATAACTTTTTTTTAATATAAGTGTTTTTATTTATGATTGCTTTTAGAAACCTAAGTCATTAGTGTATTTTGTGATCACAGTATTACTTGATAGGTTGGATTTCAAGAACTGAACTAAATATTTTTTATCCTGAGTAGATTCTTGTAGTCTGTGATGTTATTTTTGCAGGTGTTTAAGCTAGCACTTAGCTTAGAGGCAATTAAAAATTCTTCATTTGGTGATTAATTGATGTAATGGAAGAAGTAAGAGATTTGTAGTTGATAGACCTAGGTTCAAATCCTCCTTTAGACATTTTATTATTTGTGTAACCGTGAGCAAGTAACTTTACCTATGAACTTTAGTTTCCTCATTGGTATAATGGGGACAGCAGTACCCATACCATCTACCTCACAGAGTTTTGAGGAAATCACTTTGTAAACCATAAAAGACTATGTAAATTTGAATTATTTTCAATCTGATGATGATAACTTAAATGATTTTACCATGATGGCCTTATTATGAAATTGCGTACCCTAGGCATCTTAAATACTTTTGATAATTTCCTTTTTCTTCGATTTATTTTTATAGAAAAATTAGAGTTCTCATGTAATAAAAATAGGCTGCATAAAAAGCTTCCTTTGGTATAAAATTATTTTCTTCTTTAGTGATGAATACTTTCGGATGAAATTGCAGTGGAAATCCGTCAGCGAGGAGCAAGAGAAAAGAAACTCAAGGCTGAGGGATTATAGGAACCTTATAGGTAATTTTCCTTTATGAATTTGGAAATGCTTCTGATGGGGAAGGAAGTGGTTAACTTAAAAATATTTTCAAAAGGTTAGAGAAGTAACTTTTATGCTTCACATTTCAGGACTTGGAGATATAGGTCAGAAAACAAAAATGAAAACCGATAAGATGGAGGAGGGATTGCATACAGGTTTCATTGTGTAGTTCCTCATCCTGGGGTTGATTAGGGGAACTTTTCACGTAGTTAAAACTCACCCCTTTATGTACTTACACTTAAGATATTTCATTGTGATAGGAAGGTTTCCAAAACAAATTGCATTTCTCAACTTTAAAAAATACACTTTATTGCTGTTTTTTCATCTTTAAACCAGTCATTCCCAAACTCTCCGTTTCCCTAGTGAACCCTCCCTTGTGTTAGCAAAAACAAAACAAAAAAGTTAAGCCAAAATATCAGATACAAAGACTACATCTGATAGTGTATCTAATATTCTGCCTTCATAGTCTCTTGCCTCTGCCAGGATAAAGTAGTTATGTTTAATTTTCTGCTCGCTGAAACCTTCATTTATTTGTTCTATTACTTTGAGTTTGACTTCCTTTTAATATCCTTCAGAACTATCCTACTTATCTGAGTCTCTACCTGAACTTTGTCCCATTTTCTTCTGTTTTTTTTAAAGAAATGATTCACTGACTCTTTCTTTATGTTTTTTTTTTTTTGGCAGGGCATCACTATCATTGGCTGTTTCTTGCTCTTTTCATTCCTAAATCTCACCATATTAAACAACAATAACAACAAAAATGAAAAGAAATTAACCCTCTCTTCTTTGTGACATGTAAACATAGTCAAGCCAAGCAGATTAGTACCAGTGGAATTGTAATTAATTATTAAATTGGTTATTACACTGAGAGGAATTGTTAAGTCTTTTGAAGTTGTTTTTTTCTTCCACTGTTGTAGTCCTATATAAATTGTTCGTATTTGTTATGTCTTACTCTGTGGTAATGTTCCTTTACGTTTATATGCTATAGATTTTTCTTGGGTCCTGATTTTGTTCCCATTTTTTTTGTTCCTGCAAAGAATGCCACTGTTATGATAAATGTTAGATTTTTTTTTTATCTATCTTTGACTTCCTTGGGGTATATATGTAGTGTTGGAATTTCTGGGTTAAAGGGTGTGAGCAGCTTGTCATTTTTATGGCATAATTCCAAATGGAAATCCAGAAGAGTTTGACCAAATCTTTCATTCCTCCGGCTTCCCGTGGCGCCTCCTCTCACTACCTTAGGTGAGGCCTCATACTTTCCCCCCAGAATTTGAGGACATGTGCTGAATATTCCCTCCTTTTACCCTTTTCATATTTCATATCATTCGAATGTTTTCCTACACTATCTCCTCCACCCTTGTTTCATAGAAATTTGTGGCCCTTCTCCTTGCCAAGGCAAACCCCTCTGCATGCACACGTGATGTCATTTCATTCCATCTTCTCCAACAGATTGCCTCTTCTGTTTTCCTGATTCTGTCATTAATCTTTAATTTCTTCCTTTTTACTCTGTTTTTTTTTTTTTTCGCTCCCTGCTGGCTGCAAATGCATCCATGTCTTCCATCCTTAAAAAGACACTCTCTTGATTTACCTTGCTGACTTGCTGTCATCCTATGTTTTCCTTCACTTTGTGATTAAACTTTAGAAAGCCATCTATACTTGATGCCTCCACTTCTCCCTCTTCTCACTCTAGAGTCTGGCTTCTAACCTCAACATTCAGCTGAAACGGCTTTCTTCAGCAGTTACCAGTGATCTCTCGGTTGCATATCTCCTGGCCTTGTCTCAGTCTGCATCTTTCTTCACTTCTTGTAGCCTTAGACACTGTGATAACCTTCTCCTGGATCTCTTTTCTCTCGGGGTTTTTGTGGTGCTGCCCTCTCTTGGTTGGCTCCTGCTTTTCAGACTTCTTTGCTGTATCTTCATCCAAGTCGTTCTCACTGACCACAGTAAGGTCTGTTTCTGGTACTCTTCTCTTCTCCCTCTATACTATTTCACTTGGTGATCTCATCAGCTCCCATAGGTTCAGTTATCTCTATCAGATTTACTTAGCCAGCTCTCTTCTCCTGACCTCCAATCTCACATCATCAGAATGCCTTTTGGACATCTCATACTAGATATCCTGTAGACATCTGAAATTCATCATGTCCAAGACATAACTCATTACCTTTTCCCCAAAACCCAGCCCTCTTCTGAATTTCCTGTTACTGTTGAGGGCACCACCAATGTCCTCCCAGGCACACAGGTTTGCAGACTCAGTGTCATATTACAGGATTCTCACTCTATGTATTTAATCTGTTGTCAAGTTTTGTCATTTCTGCCTTCCCAATGTCTCTTGTGTGCATCCCCTTTTCTCCATTCACACAGTTGCCATGTTGGTGTAAGACCTGTCTCCTCATGCCTGGACTATTACAATAGCTTTCCAGTTGATTGCTCTCTGCCATCCTTTATTCAGGTGCTAACATGCCCAGGTCTGACCAGTTTATCCCCCTACTAAATAAATTCCAGTGGCTCCCTATTAGCTCCAGGATCAAATATTTATTCCCCTTCACATACTGTATGATCTAGTGACACTGGCCTTCTTGCTTTCCCTTGAACACGACACTCCACTCCATCACCCAGCTCTGTCTCTTCACTGGTTGACATTCTCCCCCCCAACCTCCCCTGGTGTCTAGAATGCTTTCTTTTATGTCTTCCTCCTAGATCACCTGAGTTCCTTTTAGACTCAGCTAAAATGGTACCTTCTATGTTTTCTGGTTCCCCTCCTAGAGCTAATGCTTTCCCTCTGAGATAATCTTTCACTTACACTGTATATGTCTTGTATTTACGTAGTTGTTTTTGCATGTTTTCTTTTCCATTAGAATGTGAGCTGCTTGAGGGCAGGCACGGTGTTTCTGGAAGAGTACTGAGAACTCGTGACTTTTCTAGGGATACTCAGTCCATATCAGGCAGGTAGAGAACTTGAACCCAGATCTCCCTTACTTTGAAACCAGTTCTCTTATTCACTGAACCATGATGCTTTTAGACTGTTACAGGAAAGTAAATAAATAGGTTCCTTTTACTAATAGGAAAAAGAAAACACAGTAAAATCCATTTAATGTTTATTAGGGTAATGCTAAGCTGAATTATTTAGAAGTTTAATTAAGATATGTATTTTTTAAAAATATAGTTGCTTTTTTTGAAGTATAGACCATACCCTAGACTACAATGGAAACTCTGCTGGTTTTATTTTATGATTTCTCACTCATAAGTACCCACATTCTTCCTTATGTAGATAATGGATAGATAGATAAAACATTTATTCAGTGCTTACTAAATTCCAGGCACTATGCTGTTCTGGGAATAAAAATACAAGTGAAAAGAAAGACAGTTCCTGCCCTCAAGGATCTTATATTTTAGTGGAGGAAGAGAACACATAAAATAGAACTTTATTTTCTTCAATTATTTATTTATTTTTTTATTAATCTGTTTACTTTTAGTTTACAAGATTCAATTCCGCAATTCCTTGAGTTTCACATTTTCTCTCCC
>NW_027185720.1:1865354-1925658 GCF_028583685.1 Petaurus breviceps papuanus
GTGTGTATTTCCCTCCCTCCTCAAGCCAGATTCAATAGGAATAAGGTTGACCCATTCCCTTTTGCCTTCCTATTCTTCCCCTCCATTGTAACCATTTTTCCTTGCCTCTTCTGTATGAGATAGTTTGCCCCAATCTGTCTCTCCCCATCTCCTCTCATTATATTCCTCTCACCTCTTAATTTCACCTTTTAAGTATCATCCCTTCCAGTTAAATTGGTCCCGTGCCCTCTATCTATGTGTACCTGTAAACATATATACACACATTCACATATGTATTCATATGCCCGCATACCCTCATATAAAGACATATATATATTTTTTTGTTCTAATCCCTTCAACTACTGAGAAAAGTTTCATAAGTTACAATTATTGTTTTTCCATGTAGGAATGTTAATAGTTCAACTTTGATAAGTTCCTTATGATTTCTTTTCCCTGTTTACCTTCTCATACTTCTCTTGCTTCTTGTATCTGAATGTCAAATTTTCTATTCAACTCTGGTTTTTTCAGCAAGAATGCTTGAAAGTCCTCTATTCCACTGAATGACCATATTTTCCCCTGAAACATGATACTCAGTTTTGCTGGGTAGGTGACTCTTGGTTTTAATCCCAGCTCCCTTGACGCCCGGAATATCATGTTCCAAGCCCTTCGATCCCTCAATGTAGAAGCTGCCAGATCCTGGGTTATCCTGATTGTGTTTCCACAATATTCAAATTGTTCCTTCCTGGCTGCTTGTAATATTCTCTCCTTAATCTGGGAATTCCGGAACCTGGCTATAATATTCCTAGGAGTTTTCTTTTGGGGATCTTTTTCAGGAGGTGATCGGTGGATTCTTTCAACCTCTATTTTGCCCTCTGCTTCTAAAACATCAGGGCAGTTTTCTTTGAGAACTTCCTGGAGGATGCTTTCTAGGTTCTTACTTTGGTCATGGCTTTCAGGTAGTCCAATAATTTTTTAATTATCTCTCCTGGATCTATTTTCTAGGTCAGTGGTTTTTCCCATGAGATATTTCACATTGCCTTCTATTCTTTCATTAGTTTGGATCTGTTTAACGGCATCTTGATTTCTCATAAAGTCATTAGCTTCCATTTGCTCCAATCTAATTCTGAAGCAATGATTCTCCTCAGTGAGCTTTTGAGATTCTTTTTCCATCTGGCAAATTCAACTTTTTAAGGCATTCTTCTCCTCATTGCCTTTTTGAGCCTCCTTTGCCATTTGAGTCAGTCTGTTTTTTAAGGTATTATTTTCTTCAGTCAGGCTGTTGACTCTCATTTCATAATTATTTTGCATTGTTCTCATTTCTCTTCCCAATTTTTCCTCCACTTCTCTTATCTGCTTCTTAAGGTCCTCTATGGCCTGTAACCAGCTTGTATTTTCCTTTGAAGCTTTTGGTGCAGGAGTTCTGACTTCACTGTTTTCCTCCTGTTCCATGCCTTGCTCCTTTTTGTCCCCAAAATAGGAGTGTGTTGTTGGAATCTTCTGTCTGCTTTGTTTCCTTTGGCTGCTCATTTTGCCACTCAATGATTTGACTTTTGGGCTTTTTTGCCACAGTAGGACTCTGCCACCAGACAGGGGAGTTTTCGTCCCAAACGCTGGGGTTTTCTCAGCTGCCAGAGGTATTAGATGGGTGCCCTGTCTGAGGTCTCCACACGCTCTGGCAAGCTGGACACACACCCCAGGACCTCCACCCTAGACTGCAATCCAGATCCAAGCAGGTTAAAGCAAGAGCGATGACCCCTCAGACAGGTGCTTGGTCCCCCTACACTCTGCAGGCCAGGAGCTGAAGCCACCATGTGGCGCTGGCAGGCTGTGTTGGCGTCTCAGCGGTTTCTCGCCCTGGGGGTAAAATCTCGCCCTGGGGGTAAAAGCCACGCACTCCCACTTACTGGGTCCCAAAGTCCAGACTGCACTGGCCTCTCACCTTGTCCTTCGCATCTATGTATTGATAAATCTGGAAACGGCCACAGCTGCTGCTGATCTGGAGTCCCTCTGGCAGGCGGCTGGTCAGGCCCGCCCTGGGGCTAAAGCCTCAGCATGGTGCTGGGCTCGGCTCCCAGAGCGCTGTGCTGGCTGATTCCTGCCGGCCTGCCGGGCTTTCCTCAGTGGGAGGTTAGCTTCTCTGTGTCATTTTGTGGGTCCTGCAGCTCCAAAGTTTGTTTAGAGTCCTCTTTTTACATGGATTGGGGAGGGAGGAAGCCGGAGCTACGGGAAGGTCGTGCTTCTATTCCGCCATCTTGGCTCCGCCTCCGGGTTAAGTGACTTGTGCAGGGTCACACAGCTAGTAAGTATCTAAGACTGGATTTGAACTCATGAAGAGGAGTCTTCCTGACTCTAGACTGGCACTCTATCCATTTTTCTACCTACCTGCTCAATAATAAGTAGCCACTGAAAATTTTTAAGCACATGAGACCAGATTTTTATGCCCTTACTGAGATTATCCTGGCAATTGGATGAATTTTGGAGTATGGGGACCAGAGGCAAGAAGTCCTGCTAGATTATTATAATGTCTGGAGGTGGTAAATGGAGGCCTACTTTTGTGGTGACTGTGGGACTAGGGAGAACATGCATTGAAAGCAAGGGATATTACAAAGATGAAACTTCCAGGACATATTAATTATTAAATTTGAAAGGGGAGGAGTCAAGCTATATGACAAGGTTACCGTAATTTTGGTGACTGGGTGAATAATCAAGTTACAAGAAGAAAGAATTGAAGCAGGTTTGTAACTCAGTTTTGGACATGTTGAATTAGAGGATACTTAAATGGAGATGTCTTGTAGGCAGTTGGAAATAAATCAGCAGGTCTCTAGAATTCAGAAGTTAAGTCAAGACAGGAAATAGAGATCTGTGTATGATTTACAGAGGTGTTGTTTAAAGCCTTTGGAGAAATATGGCCAAGGAGAGGATGTATAGATGGAAGTGGGCTAAGGCCAGACTCTTGAAAACACTCACATTAGGGTTGGGAAGCAATTGAGGACCCAGTCGGAGTAGACACTGTATGGAAGGAGCAGTAAGAGAAGTGGGGAAATGTGGAGAAAAGGAGCAGTTAGGAGAGGTGGGCCAAGGGAGCAGAGACAGTACCCAGACAAAAAAGAATGTTAAGCGAGCACATGATAGAAAAAATGATGCCACACGCTTGATTTGTTTAGAACAACCTTGAATATTGGGAGGCTGAGGCCATTTTGGAAAGAGTTGCAGAGACATTGGGTTTTAAGGTGTTGGGCACAGAGCCTGCTGTCAGGAAAAAAAGGGACCAATTATAATTACAAATCCAAAAGATGGGTAGCCTTCTTGCATCGTTAGTGTTCTTGAGATGTCAGGAGAGTCTGAGGAAGGCCCTCCATCACATTTCGTAGGCCCTTCTGTGGCAGTTTAAAGGAGTGTATGGACTAAAGTTGTACTGGACAGGCAGGTATGCAATTCCTTGCCTCTACTGGATAATATTACAGATCCACTATCAGTCAGTCATCAAACATATATTAAGAGCTTGCTATGTGCCAGGCGCTGCACCGAGTGAGCATTGGGCATATAAAGAAAGACAAGAAGACAATCCCCGTCCTTGAGGAGCTCACAGTCTAATGGGGGAGACAGCATGCAAACAACTATGTACAAATAAGATATGTGGAGAATAAATAGGAAACAGACAACAGAAAGAAGGTACTAGAATTGAGAAGAGCTTGTGAAAAATTTCCTTTAGAGGGTGGGATTTTTGCTAGGACCTGAAGGAAGCTAGGGAAGGGAGGTGGAGATGGTAGAGACAAGAAGGGAGAGCATTTTTTTGAGTGAGGCATAGCCAGTGAAAATGCCTGGTATCAGAATGATGTGTCTTGTTTAAGGAATAGCAAGGTGAGCAATGTCACTGGATCAAAGAATATATTAAGGATTTAGGGGTGTAAAATGTAAGAAGATTAGAAAGGTATAGGTAGGAAAATTATGAAGGACTTTTCCAAACAGGATTTTATATTTGATCCTAGAGGTGATAGGGAGCCACTGGAGTTTATTGAGTAGGGGGAAGAGATATAGTTGGATTTTTGCTTTAGAAAAATCATTTTGATGGCTGAGTAGAGGATGGTCTGATGTGGCAGGAAGACCAGGTAGCAGGCTTTTGCAGTAGTTCTGGCATGAAGAGATGGAGACCTGTACCAGGTTGGCAACAGTCTCAAAGGAGAGAAGGGGACATATATAAGAGATGTTGGGAAGGTAGAATCCATAGGCCTTGAAACAAGTTTGACATTATGGGGAGTGAGAGAGAGAGTGAGTATTTGAGGGCAGAACTTAGGTTGTGAGCCTTGGTATACACTAGGTATCTAGGAAGAAGGGGGTACCTTTGACAGTGATAGAGAAGATTTGAAGTGGGGATAGTTTTTTGGGAAAAGATAAATTCACTTTTGGACACGTTTAGTTTAAGATGTCTACAGGACATACAGTAGGTAGTTGGAGTCTATATGAGACTGGAAGTCAGAAGAGTAGTTTCTGGCTGCTGAAATTTTCACTGGGTGTAGGATTATCTATTAATTATTGGTTGAAGATGGGCAGTTTCTACACATTTAGACCAAAAAATTGCCCTTAAGTTTATAACTCACTGTTTTTGTTGGTCAATTAAAATATGCACATGCACATATAAATGAAAAGTTTTCTTGCTGTTTTAGAGTTATAGATTTACTTCTTTGAGAATATTGCTGTATTAGAAACCAAATATTGAAGAGGGAGAATGTTTTTAAAAATAAAAACAAAAACAGACCCTAACAACCTTATCCATAGTACATCTAAATCAGTATTTTCTTATTGGTAATTTCTTTTGGTTTATTGGTAAAAAGTCAACCTTTCCTCAGTCTAGCATAAATTTTTTTCAACTCACATATGTATTTGAAAGGGTAAGTTAGGAAGATAGAGATATACCCAAATTGAGTTGATTACCGAGTAATAAGTTTATAATTTGGAAGCTCTAAAAATTCCTTTTTACTGGTGATTTAGTATTGAATTAAAATAGGGAAGTGGTTATATAACTTCAGAAGACAGACACCCAATTACACTTTATCATAATTTTTTTTAAAGTCATAGAATAATTTTTGGAGAGAACTTATAATTTATTTTTCGATTTAACACAATAAAGATCTGTAATAAATTTTTGACTGAATGCTGATGCCTGAGAATAAATAAGCTACTTGAAATAAAAAAAACAATTATAGACCATGACTAATTAGAATTTCATTGTATTTCTCTTTCTTTTTTTTTTTTTTTTTGGAGGGGGGGAAGGTAGGGCAATTAGGGTTAAGTGACTTGCCCAAGGTCACAAGGCTAGTTTTTGTGTTAAGTGTCTGAGGCTGGATTTGAACTCAGGTCCTCCTGATTCCAGGACCAGTGCTCTTTTCACTGAGCCACCTAGCTGCCCCAGTTCATAGTATTTTTCAAAAGAAACCAAGTAATTATGAATGAAACAAAATCCTTTTTATTAAACTTGATTGCATAATAGCTTTTTTCATTACCTATTTTAAATATTGCTTATATTTTATTTTTAACTAAATGCAACATTCTTCAGTGTTGCTTTTCACTTATTGAAAATGTTTTCTATCATTTAATCTAAAAGTTTCTACATATGTATATAGAAAATGGAAAAAAAGAAAACTATATTCTTAAGTAAATTATTTCATTTTAAAGAAGCTTATTATATTTTACTTTCTGTAAAGCTGCTTCAAAGCATTTAAAATCACATTTGGTGACTTCATTTGTCCAAACTTTAAAACCTGGAAACAATGTAAAATCAATAATAAGGTAAAGTGTTGCATTTTTTAAGATTTTAGCTTAATAAAATTGGTTTTGGGAAGCATTTAAATTACTGTGACAGTTTTTTTTTTCTTTTCAGAAAAAGATGTTAAGAGAACAGACCGAACAAACAAGTTTTATGAAGGCAAAGATAATCCAGGATTGATTTTACTTCATGACATTTTGATGACATATTGTATGTATGATTTTGATTTGGGTAAGTTCTCTTAAATCATCTTTTAAAAAGATTTTTTTACATTTTAGAATCTAAAGTTCTTGCTGATTGCTAATGCCTGTTGTTACTAATCCTTTCTATATCTGGTATATTTAGAGCCTGGATGATTTTGATTTCTAACATTCAGTCCTGTCCTTCTGTTTTCTGTTATATGTTGTTTCCCAAAAAGCAGCAGAGTTATTTGTAAAGTTAGGTAACAGCTATACTTACATTCCTCTAGAGTCTTTAGAATGGTTTTATCTGAGGTGGCTAGGTGGTGCAGTGAATAGAGCATCAGCCCTGAACTCAGGAGGACCAGAGTTCAGATCCAACCTCAGACATTTAACACACACAAAAACTAGCTGTGTGACCTTGGGCAAGTCACTTAACTCCAACTGCCCTACCTTCCCCCCTCCAAAAAAGCAAAAAAAAAAAAATAAATTAGAATGATTTTATCCCCACATCTGGCCTAATTTGCCAAATACTACGTGTTCCTATGCCCCAGCTAATTTAGAATTGCTTATGTGGGGACATTTAGATCTTCTCCTATTCAAAAATCTCTTTCTAACACTTTGACTCTCAAGGTCTTAAAGAGGGTAAGCTAAAGTCTTCCTGGCTTGCCATATAATCAGTGAGTCAACATGTATTTATTAAATACCTTGTGTTTGCTAGGTATTCTGCTAAGTCCTAGGTATACAAGTACAAAAAATGAAACAATTCCTACTGTAAGTTTTATACTAGTGGGGAAGATAACCAATACAGATAAAAATATTTGCAGCATAAATGTAAAGTTAGCAAATACAAATATATACAAAGTAGTTAAGTGCAAGGTAGCTTGAGAGGGAGGCACTAGCAGTTTATGGCCACCAGAAAGTCTTTATGCAGAAGATGGTGCCTAAGTGACATCTTAAAGGAAAGGTGAGTCTGTGAGGTAGAGGTAAAGAGACAGTCAGTTCCAAAGCACAGAGCTGGGAAGTGGAGTGTGGTGAGTGAGGACCAGAGAAGGCCACTTCAGCAGATCATAGAGTGCTAGGTGGAGATACAGAATACTTAACCTGTGCTGGATTGTAATGTGCTTTCAGAGTTAAATAGTTCATCTTTTTATCCTAAAGGCAATAGGAAGCCACTGGACTTGGTTGAGGAGGGAAGTCACATGGTCAGATTTACCCTTAAGGAAAGTTACTTTGGTTGCATTGTGTAGGTTAAATGGAGTGGAGAGTAACTTGAGGCAAGGAAACTGACTTGGAGGTTCTTGTAATAATTTAGGCAAGAGGTGGTCAAAGGATGTAAATCAGGTGGGTACCCAGTGTGAGTGGAGAGAAGGGGTGAGCTGCAAGAGAAGTTGTGAAGTTAGAATTGGTAAAATCTGCCAGCTGAACATGACCCTCGGGTGAAGGACACTGCGGAACTGGACATAATGCTAGTGTTACAAATCAGGATCACTGGTAGGATAATGTTGCTTTCAATAGAAATAGGGAAGTTTTGAAGTGAGGAGGGTTTTAGAGGAAAGATAATGAGTTCAGTTCTAGACACGTTGAGTTTGATAACTGGAACATTTGGTTTGAAAAGTACAATAAAAAATGATCCAGGGTTGATCCAGGGTTGAATCTTGGGGGAGAGAATAGGGCTGGTTTTACAGAACTGGAAGTCATATACATAGAGATAGTACTTAACTCCATGGAAATTGATGATGATATGGAGGGAGAAGAAAAAAGGAACCCAGAGAATAACCTTGGGGAATACAGTAAGTGGAAAGAGGTGGATTTCTTTTTTTAATAATGGGGGGAATTTGGGCATGTTTGTAGAGGAAAAAAACAGTTGAAAGGAAGAGATTGATGATTTTAGAGAGGAGGGGGAAGGATAGTTTAGTATGCAGTCTGCTAGAGAATAGGGGAGGGGTGGGATAAAGCACACATGTAGAAGGATTGGCCTTGGCAAAGGCTCTCTTTTTGTCAGAGACTTGAGGAAAGGAGGAGAGAATAGGTTATGAGGTCAATGGCTTTTGAGATAAAGAGAATGGGGAAAAGGGGAGCTTATATTGAATAGCCTTAATTTTTTAAGTAAGCTAAATGGCAAGGTTCTTAGCTGAGAGAGATCCTTAGGGAGATTCATCTATGAAATGGGAAAGATGATGAATCAGATTCAGACCTAGAAGTATTAAATATATTAAATACACAGACACACCCCCCCACTCCCAATATATATCACATTAAACCATATATATCAGCAAATGCCCTCATAATTTCTCTGGATCATTTGATCCCAAGGACCACTTGATTAAGTTGTTTCCTGTTGTCACTTAAAATTCCCACTTCTCCTAGGTAGGCAGAACCTTTCTGTTACTCCTCCCCATATTCTAGCTTCTTGAAGGGAATGAGCAATTAAAATATTCTGTCATATCTCTCAGTTTATGGTCCTTGCCTTCTCAAATACCTTTCTGGAAAATTTCTTCTGAGTTGTACGTAGCCCTTTTGGCTAGAAAGGCCAGTGAAATCCCCTCATAATATTTCCTTCTAGAAGATGGCAGATTTCCAAATCATACAAGCCGTAATCTTCCATTCAGTGGATTGTTTCCTCCTTGAAGAGGTAGGCTATAGCTACACAGAGCTCTCCTTCCTTAAAGTTATGATTTATTCAGTTGAAGCGAAGCATCCATAGCCATATCTCCTGACTATTATAGGGTCCCTTCCTTCCGAATGATAAAATGGTATGGGTTGGGTCTAGCCTCCTAGAAGAAATATTAACTTGGCTTAGTGATTCTAATTCAGATATTCTCAGCTTCATTTTATTTCAGTAATTTGAGTACCTTAACAGTTGATGAGAGGCACTGTGCTGTAATGGACAGAGAACTGGCCTTGAAGCCAGGAAGACTGGGTTCAAGTCCTGCCTGTGACACACATTGACTGTATGACCTCGAGCCACTTAATATCTCAGTATACTCTAGGGAACTTTCTAAGACTAGAAGTTGAAGATAAAGTATGCATTGATAGCAGGAACTTCCTTAGTGGGGAGTTTGCTATGTTAGTGAAATCACAGGTCCTGTCCCTCTCTTAGCATTTGATATGAAAAGCATTTTCTTCTTTAGTAAGATAGATCTTTGAAGAAATATTATCCCTGAGAGCTATTATATTTTTTCATCCATGCTTAATGAGACCTAAACTCAGACCCCTTTGACATTTTCCTGTGTAGTTCTCAAGTGGGATTGTGGCAGTTATCCCTAGAATAGGCGTATGCCTACCATGCAGTCTAAGTGATTGGCACCTCTCAGGACCGAGCTTAAAAGTTTTGTAAAGACTCTTGTACCAGAATGGGGACCAGAACATGGCTGGCTACCTCATATAACAGCTGCTAGGGATAGTATATTATTGGTGAGTAACTATAGTTTGTCATTAAATTATAGCTTTGGCAACGAGGGAGTGATATAACTTGAATATAGATTATTTTTGATATTAAAGGGGATAGTTCCACAGGAATAATATATATGAAGACATTAGGCTTTCACAGCATCATGGTTAATGTACAGGGTATTGAACTTCAAGTCAACAGACTTGATCTCAAATCCTGGCCATGATGCTACCCCTGTTAGTCATTTGACTTCTCTGAGCCTTAGTTTCCTTATCTTTAAAATAGGAACAAAAGTATTGGGCGGAATTGCTGAAGGGAAAGCATTATATAAATGAAAGCACTATGAGCTATACTTGTATTTGGGTATGTTTGCATTAAAGATGGTGGCAAATAAAATGCTGGGCCTGGAGTCAGGAAAACTTATCTTTGTGAGTTCAGATCCAGTCTCAGACACTTACTAGCTATGTGACTCTGTGGACAAGTCACTTAACCCTCTTTGCCTCAGTTTCCTCATATGTAAAATGAGTTGGAGAAAGATATGACAAACTACTCCAGTGTCTTTGCCAAGAAAACCCCAAATGGGGTCATGAAGAATCAGACGTGACTGAAACACACTCAAACATTAAAGGTGTTAGTGTAGAAACATTGTTCGTTGAGGCAGGTTCTTGGCAGGTATGTTTATACACTTATTTGCTCATTAAAAAATCATAACCTGTTGAGATATTGTAACTTTTAAGATAATGAGGAATCATTACTTGTACTGAGGATTAACGAAGTCTGTTGTTTAGTTAGTAAAGAATTTGTTGAGCTGCTGCTCTTGGTGCCCTCAAGCTTTTTGTGAGAAGAGTTCCTTTTTGTCTTCCAAAGCTTTGAGACCAAGGTGTGGTTTTTTTTTGGCCGGGGGGGGGGGGGGGGGGGAATAGGGAGGGAAAAGAGTTCTGTGGCTGTGGTAGTGTAGATGAAAATTTGGAGATTAAGCGATCTTGATAATTTTGAAGATCCTCTGAGTAGTCCATAGCAAGGAGAGTGTGTGTGACTTTTGCCTCATAACTCACTTAGTTTGGCTTTTTAGTTGACCTGATGAAGACTCTTGTCCCCTGCTGTGGGTATAGCACCATTAGCACCTGTTGTAGGGATTAGGGATGGGAGGCACTAAAGAAATAGAAACCAAAGTCTCTGTTGTTGAAGAGTATAAAATTTATTTAGGGAGGCAAACATATGCACATGAAATACCTTTACAAAGTTACTTTATGACATTACATGCCATGTGATTAATATAAATGCTGCAAAAATCAAGAGATGAAAAATAAAGGAGAGAAGAAAATGGGGTAGAGTTAGTTAGGGAAGGCTTCTTGGGAGAAGTGAGTTTAAATCTTCCAGCTGACAAGTGAGATATGCAGGTTTTAGTTTAAAAATAATTCTCGTCACACTTTTATGTACTTTGTCCAATTTTACAAACAAATTCACTCATGTACTTAGAATATTGGAGCCTCAATGAGAAGCATTAAGGCTTACCTTGCCTTGTTTTACGTTCTGAGCAGGCCTATGGCTATAATTTGGGAGGAAGGAAGTTCTGTCCTTATATTTCTCTGGAGTCCTTGTAACCATTTTTGTGGCAAGTAAATTTTGCTTGAAGGAGAATCTGTTGTCAGTCAGATTTTTTGTTTTTTAGTGGGAACCTAAAACTACATATATTTAATTTTTTTTTTTGGAGGGCAACTGGGGTTAAGTGACTTGCCCAAAGTCACTCAGCTAGTAAGTGTGTCAAGTGTCTGAGGCTAGATTTGAACTCAGGTCCTTCTGACTCTAGGGCTGGTGCTCTATTCACTGCTCCACCTAGCCGCCCCTATTTTTTGAAACCTGACGGTGGGTCTTTTTATGATGTGGGTTCTCTCTATTTAAGGAGGCAGGGAAATGTGTACCAGGAACATTTCCATCCAAGATAGTTAAATAGAAAACACATTTTTGATATTTTAGATATCTGGAAATTTTCCTTGTAATAACACATTGCATGATGATGCCCAAATTAAAATGTTTTTTAATTTCACTCCACTAATATAAGAAATTAGGATTTTACTGTATAAAGTTCTGGACTTTTGAGTCATGAAACCCAATATTCAAATCCAACTCTGATACTAACTAGGTGATCTTGGGCAAATTCCTTAATGTTCCTAAACTTCAGTGTCTTCACATCTGTTGTGCTGACCTCCCAGGCATGTTGTGAGTGACAAAGTACCTGGAAAGGGCTTTGTAAGCCCCAAAGCTCTGTCTTCTTTTCCTTTTGCTATTGTTATGAGATATGTCCTTCAAAATTTTGTTCATTTTAAGAAGAAGTATATTAGGCTTGTTGAAAGTTTTCTTCCTCTCCCCTTCCCCCCCCCCTTTTTTTTTTTACTCCACATGATAATTTTCTGCGAAAACAATTTTGATGAAATACTTCAGGGCCTACATTCGTGCTTATTAATGTGTATCAGTCAGCAGTACTGTAGAATCTGAAGTGTTATTGAATGCTAATTTAATCAACCTTAATCTTTCTTTAATTAAAAGGAATTTATACATTAATTCTTGCCCCTGCAGCCCATGACATACTTCCAAAGGACATCAGGTATAAAATAAAATACATTAAAACTCATCAGAAAAGCAAGATTAATTGTACTACTTTCTTCACAGAGTGCATTAAAAGTATATCAGTGGTCCTACATGAAAGCTTCAAGTTTACGACTAACTCCTTGGAAATTTTTTATTCTGTAATAACTTTTAAAGATATCTTTCATAACTGAGAGGGAGTTTGTAAATCTTTTACTTAGCAAACCTTAATACTGCATTTTCTGTTGAAACATTTTTATGATAATGTTTTGCAGTAGGGAAATATGGTCTAGTGAAATGATTCTCTTTGGGGGGGGTGTTATTTAGATCTAATTTACTTGCCTTAGCTTCAGTGGACAGGTACAGGTATTCATAAGATTGTTAGAAAGTAAAATTTTTAAGAAGCACACAAGACAGAAAAGAGATTGTAAAAGTGATAGTATTTGTGTCTGTGAACTTCGTAAGCACAACACCCAACGTTTGATCTTGGGAAAATGTGTGACTCTTGTTCCCACTAACAGAAATAGTTACATTAGAGAAAGCTGAGATAATTAAACTCAGGCTTGGGGTAGGATGTAGAACATTAGAGGCCAGGAGAACGAGGTAAACAAAGGAGTGAAAGCATAAGGCCTGCACAGGTGTTCTCTGGAGCAGAGATCACACGGAGGAGAATGATTTAAAATGAGGCTAAAAAGGTATCATGATGCTGGAGGGCCAGTGCTCAACCAGTAGCTTCCTGGTTATATAGTGTGAACTTGGTAGACAGTAGGGAAGAGGGCAGACATACTGACAGCAGCAAGAAGTGACAGCTGATGTGAAGAGACAGAAGTGGGCACAGAAAGGCAGCACAGCAGCCTTAACCATTTATTCCAGGGGCCAACAGCCCCTTCCTAAACAGTATATGGACAGTTGTCCCTTTATGTAAGTTTGCATTACACAAGTTCAACTTTACATAAAGAATTCTGAAGGAAATCCACATTTCAAAAAGCCACCTACATTAACTTTACTGTATAGTACTGTGCTCTCTCTTCACTCCTGCTCCTTGTTGGGTGCTCTGCATTTCCTCTCCTCCCACCCCTCTCAACAAAAACCAAAACCCTTCAAGTGCGACCATCACTTCTGCTGTTGCTGCTGGATTGGGGGCTTGGCTTGAGGCCTCCTGCTCTGGGCCCCCACCCGTGTGTCTAGCCTGCTGTGTCTGTCTTCTGTCCGTCTGAGCTCAGGTACCGCATGTCTGTCCCTGACTCCAGTGTGTCACCTGTCCTCTCGTCTGTGTTCAGCCCTTTTGTGTTCTTCCTTTCAGTTGCAGCCAGGCTCCCATTGACTGACCTTGGACTCCCATGGTTCCTCCTCCCATTCACACTTCTCTGTCCTTGGCCCTTATGTGTCCTTAAGCCATGTGTTGGTCTGCTCCCTGCCCGCCTCTTCTCCCCCCCCCTCCCCCTCCCATCTGTGGACAAATTTTCATTACATAACAGCAGTCTACAGAATGGTTCACTTTTCATAAAGTGAGAGCTGTCTGTACTTTGATATAAATTCAAGGACATGACTGAATTACCAAATAGTACAAAATTGATATTTCTAATGATCCTAACCAAGAAAAAGTTAAATTATGTTTGGCATACATTAAGGAAGGCAGGATAGTATGTAATAAACTTTATAAAGCTGTTCATCTAAAGTGGTTAAGGTAGAAAATAAGCTTAAAAGACATGAACCCTCAGGTTTATGGAAGATCCAGGTAGCCAAGGGTGACTCGTGTAGCAGGGTTCCATTTAGCCTCGGTTTCACTGTACAAAGATGTTACTACTCAACATCAGGATTAGAATAACAGATCTCTCACACCATGTCCAAGCATTTGGTTTTTCTAATTTAATCTAACATTTAATAAGTGTTTGCTGTTAAGCAAGACAGTTACCCGAGGTGCCAGGCAAAAACAAACATGAAAAGGGTGTGTGACAAGGAGCTTACATTTTTCTTGTCATTTTTTGTTATTCTCCCAAGTTCAAATTTGACATTGATGTGGGCAGCATGATGTACTGAAAAACTCAGAGAATGGTTCTAGATCCAGTTCTGTTAACTGTCTAACCATGTAATGAGGGCAGGATGGTTAATGCTTTCTATTTCCTCGTTTGTGAACTGAAGGTATTGGACCACAGGTACGGTCTTCCTAACCAGTCCTTTCCACTCCTGCCTCTTCTAAGCTCTGGTTTCCTATTTAAAGATCAATTCGTGTGCCACTTTCATGGTAAAACCTTTCCTCTCCTCCTGGTTGTTAGTGTTCCTTACCTTAACAAATGATCACGGACATGCTTATCTGTTTATATGTTGGATCAGCCCATTATCATGAGGGGTCTTGTTAGTCCTTTGTTCTCAGAGAGGATCACTGACACCATGAGGGTACATCCTAGAAAGAAGTAGCTTTATCGTCTCTAGAGTAAAATACACAGTGCTTTGTACTTATAAAGTACTTAATAGATGCTTGTTACTGGATTTCTGATAGTGATAGTCAGGGAGTTGATAATATGGTAGCAAGTAGAATGAATCTTTAAGATAATCTTCTAGCCTTTGGACACTTAACTACTACTAAACCAGGTGCCTTTCCAACCAAGAAAGGAAGACTCAGGGACCAAGTAATCAAGGTTTGATTTGCCTCCCAAATTCTCCATTCACACATTTGATAATGCCCTACCAATTGGTTATACTATTGCTTTCTGTTTCATCAAGTAACACAAGATAAATCATTGTTTTCTAAAAATATTAGGTTTCTCTGGTCTCTATTTCTCTGTACCTCAGTTGCAAGAGTAATATGCATATCCAGTTAATATGAAGACCAGGTAGGTGATACTAGTTGCCTCATCAGAAAAAAAGAAGTTCTTTCAGTTTGCCGTGGATTGATTGATGTGTAAGGATTGTAACTGTTTTTAGTAACAGAATAGTTGTCACTTGGAAAAGGGATTTGGATTGTTCTTCTGTTCCCCAGAGAGCAAAAGTAGAACCACTTGATTAAAGTTACAGAGAAGTATGCTTCCTGCAAATTAAGGACGATTTCTGATATTTACGAGTTGTCCAGAAATGTGCTGGGCTGCCTTGGGAGCCAGTGAGCTCTTTATTTTTAGAGGTCCTCAGTCAGAAGTTAAACATGACTTCCTGCGAGGAATTTGTAAATGCCTTCATCCTCAGGGTGATGTCAGAAGATTGTAGATGAGGTATGAAGAAGGAGCATAAGTGCTACAAGTCAGGCAGTGCTCCCAGGCATGCAAGTATGTAACTCCCCATTCCCACGGACACACAAATGAACAGTGGTTTGGGCATGTACGCTATGATGGGTACCCAGATCCAGACCCCAGGTCTCTGCCTTATATCTAATTGCTGTTGATTCACAGGAACTGAGTGGGAGAAGGATCTTAGGGGGGACAGTCAGTTAATTTGGGCTTCAATCCCTTCTCCCTCACCCCACTCCCAATTATTGTAGCCATTTTGATTAGGAAATTTTGCTAACGTTGCATACATGGATTAGCTTACATTTGCTAAGCTAATCATAATTAGAAGAGCTTTTCATTGCTTGTGTAAATGAACTTAATCAATGTTGGGTATGTAGGTATATAGGTAAGTCATAGACGTATATTTCTCAGTATATAGGTAAGTCATTCGTTGGTAAAAGAGTCATTTCTGTCATCTGGACAGAATTAGATAGATATTTCTGTTCTATAATTCCATGATTCTTCCTTTTCATCTTATCTTTGTTTCATGTTCTCATTCATCATCCAATTCAAACCTTATATATATTCAAAAATCTGGTTCACGTATTAGTAATATTGCAGGTCAGAGCAGGAATACAACCTATGGCTAAAATCATGTTGTTGTCGGTAAATTCACCTAAATTATATCTTCCTGGCCAATAAAATATTTAAAAGAAATCTGGGAGCACACAGGAATAATAAATCATGCCCTTCGTTCTCACAATTCGTAGACCAACAAGCACCATTCTGAGAGTTTGGGGATCTGGATTTAGTTGTCCCTGAAGCATAAGTAATGGTACTGTGGTGCAGAGAGTACTTAATCACCCGACACTTCATTTCTGGTTCCAAGGCAATTAAGATATGTCCTTAGGCACCCCCATTAATATGGTTATAACATAGGATCATTCTCTCAGAAATGAGGAAATTGAAACTTAGAAGAGTTAAGTGACTTGCTTAAAGTCACAGAAGTGGAAGAACTAGATCAGATCCAGGTGTTGAAGATCCAAATCCAGTATTTCTCTGTCTATACCCCATGGCCTGTCCTCATGGTCAATAGTCACCTTATTGCAGTTGAGTTGTTAATTTTCATTTACGTCCTGGAAATATTGAGAAGACCAAGTTACTAAAATGAGATGGAGGGTTGAAGGTCACTATTAGCATTAATAACTAATGATTTTGTTGTATGTTGTCTTTACCCATCTCAGACAGAAAGGAAATAGAGTTAATGATAATCTTCAAATCTTTGGAACTCTCAAAGTGAGAAACAATTTCTTGAATAATTGCAGAATAGAACTTATTACTTTTTTAATGGCTAGAATGGACCTTGGGCTTGTCAAACTCCCTCTTTTACAGTTGACGAACCTAAAGCTTATTGAGGATATGATTTGGCCAAGGTCAAGAATCTAGTTAATAACCCAATTCAGACCATAACTTCTCTCTGCTAAGAATTTATCTAATATTAATAAAAATGCAAAAATTGAACAAGAATATAAAAAAGGTATTAATATCTTGAGTGAAATGACCCAGTATGAATTTTTTTTCCATGTTAGTAAAAGTCCCTGATCAAGTCTGTTTAATCATATTTAAGTCTGATTGCAAGAACTTGAGGGAATTCAAAGTTTAAAAAAAAAAAGAAAGGAAGATAGAGGCATTGCTTGACGAAAACAAAAATTCTAAGACTAGGGTTTTTGTTTGTTTTTGAGAATGAGTGACTTTTATTTTGTGTTTACAAAGCTATCTGAAGGGCTTCCCAGTTATGCTGTTCTAGTGTGGAATTTGTAGCAAATGTGGGAATTGTGACAGGATCATGAGTAACCTCAGTAGCAGGAGGAGAAGAAGATGAGGTGGGATGAAAAACTGGAGAAAAGACAATGAAATTGAACCAGCAATAGAAAAATTGGATTAGAAGTGTTAGTACTTATGCTTCCTCGATTGTATGGAGAGGGAAGATAAAGATGGGGGGAAACAAATTTCTTAAGTGAAGAAAAATAGATTTTTATAAAAAGGACTACGTAATTTTGTATGCATTAACTTTTGGATCTGCTATTTTGCCTGTTCCTCTTGTATTCAGTGAAAATTAGCTTTTCAGAAAGGTAGTTTGTATAATAAAAAGCAGTTGCTTAAAAAAAAAAAGATTAGTGAGTACAATTATATGATTACTTTAGAAGTTCCAAAAATAATTGGGTAGATTATTAATGGAATGGAGTACCCGTTATTTGTTTACCCAATAAATAAAAGTACTTTTCACTCTTTTCCTAAGAATGGAAGAGAGACAGTATATGTGTGTGTGTGTGTGTGTGTGTGTGTAAGTAAGTGTAAATATGTTTAAAATGTTCTAGTGTGACCATGGAAAAGTGACTCAAACTCTTTGTACTCTAGACAAATCTCTAGGACTAGAAATTGCGCAGAAGGTACAGACCTTCATTGGTGGAGGGAGTTTCCTCATCCAGAGGTTCCTGATACCAATGAAATAAAAGGTCCAGTTCTTATCCCTCTAGTAAGTATCCAAGAATGTTTACCAGTAGATTATTTTATGGTTTTTAGGTGAATTTAACCTATTATATGGACCTGTATGGTAACCTAACTCTGCTTGATATTCCAGTCATCAATCAGCAAGCATTTATTAAGCACCTTCTAAACACAGAGCACCATGTTAGGTCCTAAGGGACAAAAGAAAGACAAAAGTGAAAGTTCCTGCCCTCAAGAAACTTATTTTTGATCAAGGGATATAACATGCACATATATAAGTAAATACAAAATAGAAGGTAACTTCATCGAGCATGACTGTAGTCATTGCAGGAGATAGGGAAAGATTTCTTGTAGGAGGTAGTATGTGAACAAAGCATTGAAGTAAACTAGGAGAGAGTGCATTCCAGGTGTGAGAGACAGGGAGGTGAAGGTATTGAATGTTATTAGAAGAAAAACAAAAAAGACCCAGGTTGCTGGACCACAGAGTTCATGAAAGGGAACAATTTATAATAAGCCCAATAGTTATAGGTTAGAGCCAAGATGTAAAGGGTTTTAAATGCTAAATAGGATTTTGGATATGACTCTGTAGGTAATAAGGAACTACTGGAGTTTATTGATTTTTGATTATTGATCTGTGCTTTAAGATTATTATTTTCTCAGCTTTGTGAAGGATGTATTGGAAAGAGGCAACAGGGAAAATAAGTTGAGGCTGTTGCAGTGGGCCAAGTGAGAGGTGATGAAGTCAAGAACTGGAGTGGTAGCCATTTGAGTGGAGAGAAGGGGTTGGATGAGAGAGCTCTTGTGGAGGTGGAATCCATGGGATTTGACAGTTGATTGGGCATGTAGGAGTTGAAGATGATTCTAAAGCTTTGAACCTAGATAATTGGAAGAGTGTTGGTCCGCACCAGAAAAACGGAACATTTGCATCCACAGTTGCCTACATTCCACTTAGATGTCCCATTGACATGAAAAATAGAGTGTTCTTCCCCCCTTCCCTGATTCTCTCTTCATTGTTTTTGTCTCTGATACCATTGTTTACTCAGTCTCCTGTGTTTGGAGTATTGGGATTATCTTTGATTCTTCTCTCTCCCCACTCCCAAACTAATCAATTTCCACATCTTGTTGACTCCATGTAACATTTCTTGAATATTTACTCTTTTCTTTATCTTCTCACAACTCCAGCATAAACTTTTATCAACTCCTAGGACTTGTTTCATCCTCCTCCTTGCCTTTTCATAGGTCTTCCTGTCTTAAGTACCTCTTCCACCCTCTGTCTGTCCTTCATACTGTTGGAAGAATAGTCTAGTCTTTCTTATGAGAGGCAGCATGGTATAGTTCATAGAATACCAGTCATGAAGTCATGAAGCCCTCGGTTCCTTCATGTCCTGCTTTTGTCACAGACTGGCGGTGTGATTGTGGACATTCCAGGCAACTCTTTTGATACTATAAATTTTACTATAGGTACAGATGTGAAATTATAGAAGAAACATCCCTATTAGGATTTCCCTATATCTTCAGGTCTTTCCATTCCTTCCTTGAAAATGCAAATATTTTACGATTAGCATGGGGGGGGGAGTGGTACGCAGCTAGGTGGCACAGTTGATAAAGCACTGAGCCCAGAGTTAGGAAGACTCATGTCCCTAAGTTCAAATTTGTCCTCAGAAGATTGCTCACTAGCAGTGTGACCCTGGGCAAGTCACTTAACCTTTTTCACATCAGTTTCCTCATCGGTAAAATGAGCTGGAGAAGGAAATGGCAAAGCACTCCAATATCTTTGAGGGGAAAACCCCAAATAGGGTCATGAAGAGTTAGCCATTGGAATGACTTAACAAGAGGGATAAATAAAACATTTGGGGAGAATTCTTTATAAAATCACAGTACAACAGTCATTCCCTGTGGACTGAGCACTAAGCTAGACTCCAGAGAAGATACAGTATTTAGATAGGACTGTCTCTGTCTCCAAGGATCATGCAGTCTTTTAGAGGAATGAGCTACTAATATAGAGAGCTATTATTACAGTATTTTCATAAACATTTTTCAGTATATTGCTTGTCTTTAAAAATCTCATCATTGTAGAGAAATAATTTTTGTAGTTCTCCTTGATAAGGTGAGTGCATGCATGTAAGTACTTGTGTGTAGGCAGCTATAGCATTTTGCCAAGTCATGAGAGATAATTTGGTCTTTTATTTTAAGTTGCTTATAGGTCCTCTCAATAATTTGGAGAATTTTCTTGTAATACTATTGACTGCATAGACTAGAAAAGTATAACCTTTTAGAAATTTACTAAGTTACTCCATTTTTTTTGGTTACCTAAGAAAGCTGTAGGTGATAAAATGTATATCTATATGGTTTTCTGAAATGTTGTTTGAAGCTACCTTTAAATTCAGCTGTTTGAGAGAGTATGAAGTTAATTGTTGTATTTGGGATAACATTTTAAATGACTATACCTGGTTTAATGGAATTTTCAAGCAGTTTTCTTAGTTTTTTGGGGTTTGTGTTTTGTCATTTAATCCTTGATGACATTTCCTGGTGTGGAATTGTCTTCACACACCACAGATGAGTAAGTCTTCTGTAACATGGTCTTACAGAGCTGCCTGAGACGGAGAGAGCTCTAAGAACTTACTTGCTCATGGTCATACAGCTAGTGTGTATTAGAGGCTGTCCTTGAACTCAGCTTTTTCTGATTCAGACTTCAGCCTTCTATTCACTGTGTTATGCTCTTTCTCTGCCTCTTTTACATAGGTAGGTGTTTAATCAATTCTCATTGAAACAATGCATAACATTGATATGTGTCTTTAAGAGCATGCAAGGGCATTGAAATTTTGCCGTTGTCAAGTTATACTCATATTTACTACTATTAAAGTTTGGGAACATGTCAATGTAAGTTTGTGACATATTAATCTCTTCTTCCCCATTTCTTCTCTGCAGGATATGTCCAAGGAATGAGTGACTTGCTTTCTCCTCTTTTGTATGTGATGGAGAATGAGGTGGATGCTTTTTGGTGCTTTGTGTCTTACATGGATCAAATGGTAAGAAAAAGACTTCCTTTACTTTTAGACCTACCAAATGTAGCTTTAATGATAAAAATTTATTTATGTCATTCTCTTTAATTTGTGGTTTTAGGTGGTTTGAGGAAATAGTTATATAAATTTTCTCCAGTGGTCCCTCAAGACAGGAATGTTGACATTATTTTCTTTAATAGAAAAAAGGGTATTTTTAACAGTGAAATAGCAGAAAGATCAGAATTTAATATAAGAAAACATTTATATCTGCAGAAGAGTCATGGGACTTGATTTTTTTTTCTTTTTTTGGAGGGCAATTGGGGTTAAGTGACTTGCTCAAGGTCACATGGCTAGTTTTTTTGTATTAAGTGTCTGAGGCCAGATTTGAACTCAGGTACTCCTGACTCCAGGGTCTGTGCTCTATTCACTGTGCCACCTAGCTGCCCCTGAGTCATGGGACTTTCTAGAATATTGGTCAAATAAATGAATTTTTCCCATTTAGAATAGTTGATCTTGATCTTTTTATCTGTTTAAGACAAGGCTTAATCATACATTGAGTATGATTAATTAATAGCCCTACTACTTCTGAACATGGTATGACCTTGGACTTTTGTCATTATAATAATTCTTCAACCTTTCACATTTTTCCCTCTTGTGTTTTTACTTGTTTAACCACACCCCTTTCTCTTTAATTCATTAATATTTTCTCAGAAATGTCTAAGTATTAGCATGTAGAGGGAATTATTTCTGTCTTCAACTTAAAAACCATTTGAAAGTCTTAAGTACCCAGAATAATATAATCCGAACATTAACAAGGAAATAGTCATCTAAAAATAGTGGATTCTAAGGGATAAAATGAGAAAGCTTAACACAGATAAGTAACAAGTGAACCAAAAATAGATATCGACAGAATTGGAAATCTAGTGACCTGACTAAAGAGGAAGCTTAGGGGAGATGTTTGAAAAGGAAGGCATGATAAGGAGAAAAGTCAGAAGTGAGAAGCAGGGATACTGGTGGGTTTAGATCACATCAAAATCACACATATTCTTGCTTTCATGCTTTTCTTGTGCCTGTGTTTGATGAACTAGAAGCACTCCTAAGGAGGTTTTCAACTATTTTCTCAAAACAACCCTCAAATTTTCTTTTCATTTTTAAAATAATATTTTATTTTTTTCCATAGTTTACATGTAAAGACAATTTTTTAATATTCATTTTTTCAAAATGTTGGGTTCCAAATTTTCTCCTTCCCTCCTTCATCTCTGCCCCTCTTCCCAAAGACATTGAGCAGTTTATTATAGGTCATACATGCTCAGTCATGCAAAACATATTACTGTATTAGTCATATTGTAAAAGAAGACAGAGACCCAAAGGGAAAAAACCCCACAAAAAATGCAGAAAGTGAAAAATGGTATGCCATGATCTGTATTCAAGATTCTATTAGTTCTTTTTGGAGGTGGATAGCATTTTTCATCATGAATTCTTTGGAATTGTCTTGGATCATTGTATTGCTGAGAGAATAGCTAAGTTATTCACAGTTAATCAGTGTTGCTGTTACTCTGTTTAATGGTCTCTTGGTTCTGCTCACTTCACTTTGCATCAGTTCATATAAGTTTTCCTCCTATTTTTGGAAACCATCCTGCTTGTCGTTACTTATAGTGCAATGATATTCCATCACAGTCACATACCACAACTTGTTCAGCCATTCCCCAATTGATGGGCATTCTCTCAATTTCCAATTCTTTGCCATCACAAAAAAGAGCTGCTATAAATATTTTTGTGCAAATAGGTTCTTGCTTCTTTTTGATCTCTTTGACAAACCTCAAATTTTCATCACGTTCCATATGTTATGGTGTTGGGTGGTACATGAAAATAGCCTACTGAATTATTTTTTAAAAATCATTTTTGAAGGAGAAATAGTTACTTGCAGCCTAAAGCAAGCAGCAACATTTCCCACCTTTTTCACTTTACTGCTGTCCTTTATAGTTTTTCTTGGTTTGTTTCCTTTCCATTTTTTTCCGTTTCTCTGCTTCCTTTCTTTCTCTCATCCAGCTTTTCTTGTCTAATCTGGTCTACACTTCTCAAGTAAACATAAGCAACGATTTATTGAACTTTTAAAATGCTATTTTACTATTAAACTTGGGTTCATTTAATTTTTGTTTCTCCTGGGCAAGAAATAATGTGTTTTTGAATGATTTGAAGGCTGGAATTGTTTGCTTTAAATTTTTTTTTAAATTCATTAATTAATCAATACTGAATAAAATGAACACTTTCATATACATATAGAAGAAAAAAAGAGGATTGTATGTCTTTAAATCATGGTGTACAGCTTCCATTTCTTTTAAAATAAAAAAAAATTCCCCATGTAATTTTGAAAGCTTTTCTGCTTCTGTGATTCTTTTTGCCCTTCCTTCTGTGCATTTTAAAAATGCTTCAATGACCCTCTTTTCTTTCTTTCTTTCTTTTTTTTTTTTAAGCAAGCCTATCACTACCCTGCCCCTTGGCTTCTTCCCTCCTCTCCCTAATTTTCCCATTGGAAATAAAAAAGAAAGCAAAGTCCTTAAAACAAATGTTCATAGTTAAGCAGCCCCCCCCCCCAAAAAAAAAATCACCAAAAAACGAACAAAAAAAATCCGTGTCCAAAAGTGTATATTCCAGAAAATAAAAATATATGGTTTCATTCTGCACCTTGAGTCTTTCACTTGTTGTTTCATTGTTGATCCTCTGGCATCCTGATTTGTCTTTGTATTGATATTTATGGTACAAGTTGCCCTTCAGGGCCCTGTTTCACTTCACTAGGTATCAGTTCATGCAAATTTTCTCAGGTTTCTTTAAAACCTTTCCTTTTGTTCAAATTCCTTTCTAGAACGTTTGTACTAGTGCATAGCTCTACCCGACAGGGCATTAGTATGCCTGAATTCCCATAGTCCTTCTAACAATTGACATTTTTCATCTTTTGTCATTTTTGCCAGTATGATGTGCATGTGAGGTGTAATCTCAGAGGTGTTTTAATTTGTACTTCTTGTATTATTATTGATTTGGAGCCTTTTTTTCATTTGTTGCTAGCTTACATTTCTTTTGAAAACTAACTGTTCATATCCTTTGACCATTTGTCTTTTGGAGAATGGGCTTGTCTTATTCATGATGATCCCATGGTGACTTGTAGTGATCACCTGTACCTTTTCTAAATTTCTATGGTGAAACTTAATTCTGATATTATATATATCAGTTTTATATGATGAAAGCTATTTATAATACTTTCCAAAGGATCTAAGAAATTGTTTAAATAAGAGGAATGCATCAAGCAACTTGTCATTTATATTAATTTAATGAGGACGAGAAGTACTTAGTTAGGGGTTGATTTCATTTTATAATTTGAGATATTAGAATGAAGGGAAAAATTTGGCAACTATTTGTTTTCTTTAATGTTCCTATGTTTAGTTTCATGATATTTTACCACTAAATTTCTTGTTCTAGATGGAAAGTATATGAATTACTCACTTCAGAGATGATGTTTCTGCATTTTGTTTTAGAAGAGAATAAAAGAAAACATTTTTTCTTGTCAAGACAACCAAACCAATTTTTTCCATCTTTGTAGGCTTTATTTTAGAATTAAATGTTTATTCTACATATCAACAGAACAGCGATAAGTCTGTGTTTGAATTTATAAATGGCACTTTTGTAATATGTGATTATCTGTATGGCATAAAGTATTTATATTTTCCATGGAGCCATAATAATTCTTTACTTTTAAAGCATCAGAATTTTGAAGAACAGATGCAAGGCATGAAGACACAGTTAATTCAATTAAGTACCTTACTTCGCTTGCTGGATAGTGGATTTTGCAGTTACTTAGGTATGTTATGTGAATCAAAACTAACTCCTAATTTTAGTAGGTTGTTAACAAAAGAAATTTAAGGAGCTAAGGAAAAAAGGCGGTTATAACAATTTTACAGAAATCTTTGGAAAATGATTGACTGAAATTGAATCATCTTTTTATAATTGTAGTCTAGAAAAAATACAGTGCTTCACTGAATGAAATGTGTTTATATATGTATGATGTGTATACATATATATGTATTCACATACAGGTACATTCATATATATGTACATGGGTATGCAACTGAGTTTTTTCCCCTTTATAGTTTAACCTATTGAGTTTTCATTATTTGATAATTAATAATGCATATTTAAACACTGTTCTTTTTATTGTCTGCACTAAATTGTCTTAAGTTTCATTGATAGCTCTGTAATGTACTACAGTATCACACCTGCCACAACAATATGCTTTTTGTTTTTAAAATATCTGTTTTTTCCTTTCTTTTTAGAATCTCAAGACTCAGGATACCTTTATTTTTGTTTCCGTTGGCTTCTAATTAGATTCAAAAGGGAATTTAGCTTTCTAGATATTCTTCGATTATGGGAGGTAACAAGCTGTATTTTATATTTATTGAACCTTCATTTCTATCATCCAGAGAAACAAACTTTGTTCTGTATAGGGCCACTGGAATTTTCTGGTGTTTTTGAATATATTAAGGTTTTACATTTGCGATCATTCCTTCTATATCACTAGTCTGCCCATGGACATGTGAGACTCAGAGTCATTCAAGACTTTTTGGAATCCCTGGGAGCATATCAAAATCCATCAGAGACTGGAGGCAGGGAACGTAGTGTCAGTCATACCCCGGAACCATCTCTTCTGACCAGGAGCTGCTAGAGCTATGAGCAAGTGCTGTGGGCAGGCTTCATCACCAAGAAGCTTAGCCAATCTGGCATAGAGCAGAGTCCTTGGAGGATCTGAAACAGATGAGCTTATGGGACAGCAGTGACACTCTAAGTCCAGCTGGCCGCTTGTTCAGCTGTGCACAGGAGACACTGGGTGATTAGTGTGCTGGATTAATGTTTATTTTAAAGGAGGATTAAAGTGTTTTACTTTCATCTTTTTACACTGAACAAATGGCATAATGTCTGGTTATCTTTAAGTACACAAACAAACCAAAAAGAGGCATAGAGGATATCTTCAGCAGAAAATGGGGAAATTAAGTCCATTGTGAGAGTAGCAAGCCTATCCACTCAATAACCCTATATTGTGGTAATGATGCCAATTATTTGTGCCTGATATTCTTCATAAGCCCTCTTTCCTAGTGGTCCTTGTGCCTTATTAGGAGAGAGGGCCATGTTTAGATTGAGAAGATTTTTATTACTTTATGCTGTTTTCAGATTGTTCTGTGTTCTAGAAGAAATAGAATTGATGTATTTTTAATGTATTTTTCATGTTTATCAATTCTTTTTCATGATTTATCAACTTTACTTCATTAAAAAAATTGTCTTATTAATACAAAGGAAGTATCACATATTAGAAATAGCTACCAAATCTGCCTTAGCTAACTAGAATATTTTAAGTGAAATTTTTGAGGTTAATTACATTGTAATTAAACTTTAAAATGGAATTTACTTTGAATGTTTCTTGACTCAGTGTAAAACTAGTGAAGGTAGGAGGGAGCTGATAGCTTGAGCAGATGGCAGAGTTTAAAAGGTTTTGTTGTTGTTTTTAATGTTTGGGCAGGCTTGAGCATGTTTGTGAGGGACAAAGTAAAGTAGAAAGGGAGAGTTTAAAGATGAGAGAGAAGGAATAATTGCTAGGCTCTGCTCTCCAAAAAGCTGGGAGAGCCTGGGGGCCAGAGTCTGTGCTGAGGGGCCGGGCTTAGCAAGGAGGAATGACAGTGGTGTGCGCAACTTTAATAATACCAGCACCTACACACCAGTGCCAGGCACTGTCCTGAGTCAGCCTAATCATCATTATCTCATTTAATCCTCACAGCAACCCTGGGGGTTGCAGTTGAGGAAACTGAGGCAGATGGAAGTTGTGAATTTCTGAGTCATACAGTAAGTGTCTAAAGCCAGATTTGAACTCAGGCTTTCCTGACTCCAATCTATTCCTACATTCAGCTATTCCACCAAGCTGCAATAGTTACACATGATGAAGAGAAATACTTAATTAAAATACATGGGCATTGTATCACTCTAGAAAATAGCTTGTTAAAGGTTATATTATTGAGCTAGATTTAAGAATTATTTGTCCATATTCCAGTAGAGTTGCATTCAAACATATTCATTAAGGTATGTTTCACCTTTTTATCACCGCTCCCTCTGAATATACTCTGGTGTAGATTATTAACTCCTTTTGTAATTTGCTTGGGGTACTAAGAGGTTTTGTGACTTGCCCATGATCTAACTGTCATTGTTTGTCCTCAGCCTCAGAGTCAGCACTGTTCACTCATCATGCTGCCTCTTGTTTCATTGCGTGGGGTGAATTTTAAAATTTCTCTTCAGCATTAGAAGCAAGGTACTGAACTGGACAGACTACTCAGTAGGAATTGGGTGTTTCTGGTGGTGCAAGCCATACCTATATATTCTTTCTCCTCTATAAAACTGTGATAATGAAACTTATATTTCTAAGATTTAGTCTGTCCCTTATAGGAGAAATAATTCAAATTAAGAATTGGAGGAGTCAGAAGAAATCTTGTAAAAGTAGCCTTAAAGCTTTGACTTGGCCACACCCATAGGACTTTGGAACTTTTTAAAGAATGTCAGTTTTATAGATTAGGCAAAATAAGTTTGCTAGACTTGGCTGTGTGGCGTGACTTGAGGATGCTCTCTATTTAGAATACCACAGCTTGGTATTTTCTGAATTCTTTTTTTCTTTAGTTTGTTTACTTGATTTATAAAGAGGCCCTTTTTATACTTTCCTACTAGTATACTGGGCTACTCAGTAAGAATTTTCTTGTCTTTTAGCACTGTGTTTAATGTAAGCGTAAAGCATAGCATTGTCTCTCAGGGAATCAAAACTTTAGAAATGTATCTTAGAAACTTTAAGAATAATTTAAACATTTCTTTTATTTTTATAGGTAATGTGGACTGAATTACCTTGTCAGAATTTCCATCTTCTTCTTTGCTGTGCTATTCTAGAATCTGAAAAGCAGCAAATCATAGAAAAGCATTATGGTTTTAATGAAATACTTAAGGTATGTGATACGTTTATTAAGATCAACACTTTCTTGGCTTTTAATATTTAGTAGACTTTGTTTCATTTTGGTGGCAGTAACATATAGAACATTTTTGCAATGGAGTATAAATAAATTTCTTGAATGCTTCAAGTTATAGTAATATCATATACCCATTGGTCCAAATTTAGGCCACATTCATTTCCCCAAATATGTCTTATACAAAACCTGAATGGAGCTGATAATTGTGATCTTATCATCAGAGAGCTTCTTTGGTTTCCCCAGCAGAAACAGTAGATGGTTTTTTTTTTTCTATCTCTTCTACCACCTCCTGGAAGAGCCTGGCTTGGATGCCTTTGCTTCTGGTGCTACAAAGAAAGGAAGACATTTCACTTGCATATGCATCCAGCTGTTTACATATACTTTATACATATACATTCATTAGCAATTGGGATCTAAATGCAAAACTCAAAATCTTCAACCCTTCCTCAAAGCTGTAGATGGGACTGCCAGGTGTGAGTGGTGGTAGGGTTCTCAAGAGTCCTTCACCCCAAGGAGTTTACAGCTTTGTCACGTGGCTGCCTTCTCACTTATGATGATTGAATTTTAGAGTGGTAAAGGAACTTGGAGCTCACTTATAGAGAGATGATCTTGGAGCTGCTTCTTGAACCTGTAGAGGTGACTCCCTACACGTCTGTATAGGCAGAGCAGGGAAGCCGCTGTGTTGGAGCCCTTGGAGCAGTGGTCTTTCAAGCTTTGCAAGAAGATGTTGTGTTGACTACCCTCTTTCACATTGTTGCTGGTTTCTACTAGGCTTCTCATCCTTCTTTTTCAAGGAATCTCTCAATCCCTACATTGATTTTTGTGGGATTTTAATATTCACCTTGCTGTCTTCTTCAGCACTCTGGCTTCCTAGTTCAGCAGTTCCAACTCCCATGACCTACACTTTCATTCTTTATTCGTCTTCATAGGAGTGGTACCAACTGAAACCGCTTTTAAAGAATAGCTCTAACCATGTCACTGCTCAGAAACCTTTCATAGTTCTTTATTGGCTTGAGGATAATACAGAACATTCCAACTTAAACTTTAAAAAAGCTTAAAATTGCACTATAATTTTTGGAGCACACTTTATAGAATTTCTGCAGCCTGACATTAAGATTCTTTAGAATCTCTCAAGCCTCATTTCATACTGTTCTCTTTTTTCAATTAACAAGCACTTATTTTCTCTCCCCCCCTTCCTCCCATCGAAAAGAAAAAAAAAAAGAAAAAACTCTTGTGACAAATATGCAGAGTTGAACAAAGTCAAAGCAAGACACCTTGTCTGTGTCTAATAAGTTCCATGCTGTTCCCCTCCACCTTGCTGTATTATATCCCACCAAACTGGACTGTTGAATTAACAGTCTTTGGAGTACTCTTTTCCCTTTTGTGCTTTTCAAATAAACTCAGCAAAAGTCTTCCCCAGACTCCAGTTCTGCAGCTTCCCCTCTCAGAACCCTCTGAGACTTAGCTTAGCTGTCAGCTCCTCCAGGAAATCTTTTCTTATTTGTTATTGCCCTTTAGCTCCTCAGTTTTTTTGTATATACTTCTCTGTGCATGTATCCCTCCAGTGGAATGTAGAGCATTATAAATTCCTTGATCATTGTGGTTTTTGAGGTGGAATTCTTAGAGCCTAAGGGATTGCCTTGGACAAAGGAGGTGCTTTAATAGTGGTTGATAAAAAAAGCAACCCATTCTCAGCCCATTTGGAAGTTTTGGGCTCCTCCATGGAATCTTTGTTTGCAAAGCAGAATAGTGTTTACCTATATGCTTTTTTTTAATTTCAAAAATACTTTATTTAAGAATTTAACTTGTATTTGAATCATTGCAGAAGTTTCTAGACTCAGGTGAGAGAATGCAACAAATATGTACTAATCACTTTTTTGGGGTTAACAAAAAACATTATAAAATTTATCTAAATGACAGAGCAACTTCCTTTTCTTATAGGTTAAGCATTTCTTGTATAGTTACTTAACTTATTCTGTAAACTTAAATGCTATTCATCAGTATAAAAATGTTTAAGCATTTTGTTAGAAAACATTTGTATAAATTGAATACTTGGATGATAAAAATTTTATCACATTGAAATACAACTGATAACATTTTTATGGTAGCGTATTATGATATGTCTGATTTTTTATTGTAATTTTATTTTATGAATGCATTTTAGCATATCAATGAGTTGTCCATGAAAATTGATGTGGAAGATGTATTATGCAAGGCAGAAGCAATTTCTATACAGATGACCAAATGCAAGGTATGCCATAGTAATTTTAAGAATTTGAGATGTGCAGCTAGAGGAGAGTTATTCCTTATTTGAGGCAAAATAAATAAATGATAGTTTTAGGAATGCCAAGGAAAGCATTGGCCAGATTTTTGGCTACTATTATAGATTATCTCTCTTAATTGAAAACATTTTCCAGTTAGGAAACAACACATTTACTAGGAAAATGTAGCAAACATTAAACATTTAAGAGGACTTGAGAGGCGACAAAATTTAACTAAGCCTTGATAAATTATCCAATTGAATTAGTAAATGCAGTAAAAACATTCTATTAAGTTTGCAGGAGCAAGAAATAGAGATGATGATCAGAAATAATTAAATGAATAGTATTTCGGTTCTTCTATTAAGTTTTACTAATTAGACTTGTAATCCATTTTACAAAGTAAAATTACTTCTTTTTTCCTTAAAAAGCAAAATTAATGCTCAGTAGGTTGAGTTCAAGCCAGATCATTATTCTGTGTTGTATTTTTGTCTAGAGTATTTCTTATGAGAATTCTTATTTTGTCGTACTTTTGTTTCTTCAAGGATCTAAACACCAATTTTAATAGATAAATAAAACAGCCTGCCAAAGTAGCTGTGAATGGAATCTACTTTTTTAAACATTACAAAAAACTACTGTTACAATTTTCTTCTTCTCTATGACTATTAACATAAATTAATTTTTTTTTCTACCTAGGAATTGCCTCAAGCAGTCTGTGAAATTTTGGGACTCCAGAACAGTGAAGTCACAACACCAGATTCAGACACTGGGGAAGATGAAAATGTTGGTGTGATCAGTTGTTCTACACCTGCATTTCAGAATAGCTCCTTGCCTTTAATTACTACCAATGGAACCAGCGATGACAGCACGAGGCAGTTAGGGAGGTCACAAAGTGTCAGCAGATTAACACCTGCATGATCAGTCTTCTTTACTTAATTTTTTAAGAGACGCTTTGCTGCGATTCTTTTTCAAGTACTTGAAAGGTGGATATTTATAATTTGGAGTTGATTATGCTTTAAAGTCTTTGGAAAGAAAGTGTACTGTGATGTTCTTACATTAAAGCTTTACAAAGATTTAAACTAATTATTTTTGTAGTTACTTCTACCAAATAGCCTTTTCTTTTCAGTAACATTCCTTAATATTTTTATAGCCAAGTGCATTTTCTTTTCTTGCTGATGAACTGGAATTGCATAATATTTAAAGTGGATGAGTTGGAAATTATGCACTTTTAAAAGCATTCACTTTGTTTACCCAGAAGTCTTGGTGGTTTTGGGATTTGACGGAATTAAAATTGAAGCCTTCGGCCAAGTTGAAAAGTAGCTTGTTTCCCAGTAGCGATCATTTGACTAAGAAAACAAACAGAAGAAAAGGATTTGTTTCTTAACTGTTTACAAAAAATACTCTGCTTAAATATCTGTGCTGATTGAATGTAGATTTGAATTGGACATTTTAAAATTCAGTTTGATGTCCACATAATGATCTATGTTTTTCCTTAAGTGGAGGAACAGTATATTTTTACATGTTAACATCTCTTCACTTGTGCATATAAATACTACATATATGATCACTTATTTATGAGTGTTAAAAGGATAGGCATATTTTCATTATTCAGCATAATAAATTTGACTTGATTTGTACAAACTAATTTGACAAAATTAATGCATACCTTCAGTATGAGCTCTTTTTTCAAAACTATTTTCTTAACTAAAGATTTATTTCATGAAAATACATTTAATCCTGTTCCTGGTGTAATTTTAAAATTAATTGATAGTAATCTAACTTTACTAATAATGTTTATTCTTTCCTAATAATGCATTAACCCATTAGTAAACTCCTTAAATTTTTATGAAGGACTCCTGGGGGGAAATCTTAAAATATGTATAAAATTGCAAAGATAGTAATCACATTTCTCATAATAATGCATTTTTTTTTTGTATATGACAAAGGCTGTTTGTTTATACCACACTATGTACTGCATGACTTTTTAAAGTTATGTGGAATTAACATAACTCTTTCACTGTATTGTAATTTGTTAACTACTGTACATATTATGAAATAAACCTGAAGTTGATTTAGTGTTTTCAATTAAATCACACTTAAGGGGAAAGTCTCTTGTTAATATGGAAAATAAGGGTCCAAGCTGGACTTCAGTATATCTTAGCTTTTGTAAGCTTGAAATAATCTTTTGAATGAATTGTAGAAGTGAGAAAGAAATGTACCCCTGTCATTACATAAAAGTTTCTTGATCACCAGGTCCAGAATAGGCAGTGGTGTTGAATATGAAGGAGATTATTATCTGGCCTTTCAAGGCATCTTATTGAACCTGATGTTCACAGTGTAAAAAGAAAAAGTTTTTTAACATAGTGCTGAAATGAGTAAGAAGATAGATTATTTCAGGAAGTTGGGGAAGCTGAGTAAACTTTCTTTTTTAGTTGAATAGATGTTGAAAACCATCACAGAGGAACCATTATATTTTAGCTTTTAATATTACATGTGTGTTATCTTTTATCAGTTAATAATGAATAAGCCTATTCAGAGAAAAAGCAAACTGATCTAAAGCTCAACATCTCCAGGCTTTCATTTCCTGTTATCCAGGAAATTACTAGAACATCATGATGCCCTTCTTGTTCTTCCTGACTGAATGTAAGCTTTTTCTGGAGAGAAGGGTGACAGGGGAGGGGGGTGGATGGTTGGAGACTTTTTTTTACGCCATTTGCCACCTACTTCGATTTTTACTCCTTTGCAAGTTGAACTTTTGTAAAATTAATGACACTTTTAAAAATATAAACTTTTTTGGTTAAAACACATTTTAACTAAATGTGCTGTCTTTTTTTCATATAAAAATGTTATTAAAGTTGTTTAGTAGGCTCTAACCAAGACTACATCAAATACAAAGTGGAGAGTATTTTATTTTAAATTGCACAGACAGACAACACAAAATTTAGGTGGATTCTGAGTCAGTTGTTTTTTTGGAATGGTCAGTAATTCAAGTTGTCACCTAAAATTGTGATATATAGGTGCATGCTTAAGGGGATCTGCATGGCAAAATGCAAAGAACTCTGGGTTAGAAGTTAGAAAATCTGGCTTCTATTTCAGTCCTGACCCTTTTGCTAGCCTAATATGTAGCTGTAGGCTTTTTGTTAGTCTGACCCCCCAGCCTCCCCATCAGGAAATAATAACTTTTTGTCTGCCTCACCAGGTTATAGTGACGATGAAATGAGATGACACTAGTGAAAGACCTTTGAAAACCTCAAAATGCCATGTAGATATGAAGGATTAGAAGATATTCTCAATTGAACCAATTGAAGATAGTAGTTTTAGTATTATGAAATAATTTGCCAAAAGGCTACTCAAGTAAAGTTAAATACTCATGAGAAATAATCCTAGAGAGCTAAAGTAGATTATTAGTTTTACTCGTGGAACTATCTTGTTCATTTTACTTCTTTTAAAGTTCTAAATATGTTCTCTTGAGTGATTAGGGTGCTTTTTACTTCTAGGATCCCCATTTTAATAGTTGAATAATAGTTACATATTTCATGTCTTAAAATTTTTATCTTTAAGAGCAAAAGGCCTAGAGACTTTTGCCATAGTGACATGACAAATTTTTCCTGTTTTTAAATAGCTTAGTCAACATGGATTGAAGACAAATGTAAAAATATGTAGGGGTGATCACAAATAACAAAAATCAAAGCTAAACAAAACATTTCAGGAAAACAAAAAATTAGCTACTAAAACCTTGAACAGAGTTTTTAGAAAAGATGATGATTCCTATTACTCTTGCATTTCCAAAGCATTTTGCATATAATAACTAATTCTCAGGACACAATTGTAAAGTACACATTAGAATTAGAGGGAGGTAATTATTGTAACTTCCCTGTAAACTTTGCAAAGGCAAAAAAAGAACTATCATCTTCAACCTGTTGTACCTAAAATGGGGAACAAAAGCAAACTTTTTTTTTCCTATCTAGTTAACCTGCTGTTTTCTTTGTGCTCTATTTAACACCGATGCAGTCAATTAATAAATGACTCTGCCAGGCTCTATGCTAAAGCATTCTGGATACAAAAAGAGGCAGAAGACAGCCCCTGAGTATGAATGTTGAAGTGATTTGATCGACTAGCTTAAACATCCCAGGTAACCTATAATAGCTCACCTCTCTTTTTTTTGTTTGTTACACTAAGGAAAATAGAAAGTATGACAAGAAGAGACTTATGCTGTATTCCAATTAGGATCTATGAGCAGTAATTTTTTTAAGTGAAAGATTCGTGTAGTATAACTAGAAAGCTATTTAAATTCCCTAGGTCTTGTTTTGGTAATAAAATCTTGATTGAGAACTGGAAGGAGCCATCTAGTCCAACTAAGTGATTTGCACAAGGGCACTGTGTTGGGTTTGAACCCACCTCTGATTCCAAGTTCATCTCCTTTCCATTGAACCACACTGCTTAACTTTTTTGCTGTGAAAATCCAGTGAAAAATTCATTATTTGAAAACTAGTTGTTAGCAAATTAGGGCATATTAGCTCAATCCTGCAGAAACTCGGATCACCAATAGCTATATTGTTAGGTTGTATTGGGAAAGATGCTTTTATGGGGGCATTACTCACCCTAGGAATGGTGCCCTGGTAGCAAGAAAAAATTACAGTGCCTTTTCTTAATTTATACATTGAGCATGATAGCGTGTATAACCATTATGCCACAGGTTAGACACGAGTTAATAAAACAAAAAAGTATGGATCTTAAGATCTTCCAGACAGCAATCTGTAAACAAGTCAAACAAGTCTTTACTGTGCCGAATTAAAACCTGCATATTTCATAGCAAAAGGCTAAAACAAACATTAAACAGAAAATTGTGGAAGCAAATTTGTTAAACTAGTAGCTTTATTGTAAAAAATTTGCTGATGGTTTTTAGTGAATTTCACTACAGAATACATCGATGTGTTATTTCTGGGAACTGACTTTGAAGAAAAAGTATGTTTAAAATTAGGTAAGGTAGTCATAAACTACCCCTGAATCAGTTCCCTCAGAGGTCAACTAATAAGAGGAAGGGTTCCCCTGGATAAGTAGGACATTTCAGGAGATCTTATATGAGAGGGCCCTCTTCAAAATCCTGCTTGTGGGGCCAAGGTTTCAAAGGGTTTTGGGGATGAAGTTTAGAGGCATGAAATGAGCCCAATATAGTGCTCACAGGAGGCCAAGATGGGTGGAGAGTTAAGGTGCCATGCATTTCTAAAGCATTTGGTATGGGCTAGCTGCCGAAGCTATTTGTTCTGATAAAAGGAAAAGTTGAGGCTTATGAGCTATGATTTTGAATGGCACACCCATAACGTGCCTAGAATTTGGGATTACTTTTCTGAGCATGTGAGAGTTGTGCCAAGATACTGCCAATTAGAGCTCTTTCCTACTCCCTTCTTTTCCTTTCTAGGGAAGACATTAGTTTCTTTAATTGAGCACATTTGTCATTTAGTTCATTTCTACTGTTGCCCTTCTTAAGAAATTTCAAGATGAAGGATTGCTTTTCCCTCCCCTTTACTTATATAAATAAGCAAAACTTGAGCAAAGCTTAAAATAGGTCAGTTAGTAAGGAATACACCATGTAGATCAAACTGGTAACAGCAATAAGAGATGCCCATTGGTATTTAGGTGGAGAAACAAAGTACATCAAAGGGCAAATGGGGAAGGACAAGGACAAGGGAAAAAACAGAAAATAGAAAAGCTGAATAGATGATTTCCTCCTTAGCTCTTCAGAAGATTAGCAGATTAAAACGAATTAATTGAAGTCACTGTGAAGTAAAGAATTGAGCTTAATTTTTATTTGCCTCTACATTTGCGAAATATGATTAATTTGTTGAGATACTGTTCTGAGCTAAAGGATGCACATGCCCAACAAGAAGTGAAAGAAACTCTTAAGATACCTGCCCCCGCCTCCTCCTAGCCCCAGAAAAACTACCCCAGGTACTAGATATGTGTGAGGTTAGCACCCATTTGTAACACACAAACCTCTACTGATGAATTTCCATTTTATTGTCCAGCCAGGATATACATACAGACAAGATGTGACTTGGATACATCCAGCTAGGGTCCACATATAGGGAGCACGCATAGCCAGAAAAAGTTGGAAGGAAATAGGCATGGAGGACACACATGTAGGGAGATAAATGGCCAGGGACCATACGTGGCTGGTGCAGTTCATGCCTCTAACGCTATACAGCTGCATGTGTCCACTGTCAATGAACCAACCCTATATCTCCTCCTTCCACTTTCTGCTGTGCTTCACTATCTGCTGGTTATTGGACGGTGGGCATCTCTTCTGGTCATGTGGTTTCTAAGCTGCTCTCTCTTGCAGTCTTCTTGGTTTCTGGTTTTCAGGGCTACCTACTGCTGTCTCTCCTCCAACAGTAGCTAGAAAGCCTTTCCTTGACAAGTTCAGGCTAAAACCATATTAATACATGGTCATGGCTATGAGTGGTCACATCCAGCCAGGCAAGCAACAAAAGCCAACAATGTCCCAGGCCTTTAAGATTAAAGTTATTCTGTGTGGTTTTTTGTTTTTGCTTTTTAGAGGGGGGAAGGTAGGGCAGTTGGGGTTAAGTGACTTGCCCAAGGTCACACGGCTAATTTTTGTGTTAAGTATCTGAGGCTGGATTTGAACTTGAGTCTTCACTTCGCCACCTAGCTGTCCCAAGGCTGTTCTTTTGACTGTCTTGATTTGGTGCTGACTCTATCCTTGGTCTCAGGAAATTATCTGACTTGAAGTTAGAAAATTCCTTGTTATTCACAATCCCTGATTGTGAGAGTGTGTCCCCTGAATCCATTTTGGGGGATTCTCTTCCATTACCCTTCCCAGTCTCCCTCCCACCCCAGCTCTCTGACTGACATGCAAATGAAGTCAGGGAGAAGAATAAAGCTAGGTGAAGCTACTCCAAATTCCTGTCTGTATTATTATGCATATTTGCCAGCAACAAATAATTCATTTAAAAGACTGCCGCATTTTAGCTAGCCTTTAAATTTTTTGAACTCTACATATGATAATGTACTCTAGTGGATTGATCCTGGGATGTAGTGGGAATTTAATGTTTATTGACTAACTGAGGGAGCCAGGTGTTACAGACTGGGAGTTGGGACAGTTTTCACCTAGTGGTAATTAATTTGGTCTAGGCAAGATTACTAGTACATACCGGAAAGATAATATTATTTTTAGCACCTCTAGGAAATGAGGTTCTCCAGGTTAAATATAATAAGCCAAATGTCTTTAGTTTACTTTATAAATTCTACTTTTGACACTAGCAATCTTTGCATTTCCATTTTTTTCTATTTAATTTTATTTGTATGCTAAGATTTTCACATATCTCTTACATTTTTTAATATGAAATTGGATGCTAGGGAGTGTGTCACTGAAGTAATAAAAGTTTTGCTTTGTAGAGTTTTGGTTTTTTTTTTGCTAAAATTGATTTCTGTATGTTAGCGTTAGTTTCCCAGATATCTTGGTGCTCCTCTGAGGGCACACAATGTCATAGTTCATGGAGTTCATGCCATCTCTTCCAATTGTCATTACACCTGGCATACACCAAGTCTTTGGGTACTGCCGGAGCAGGTATTGGTGTCAGCAGAATGTAAGCTCCTTGAGGTCATACTACCTAATTTTTGTTTTATTCCCATAGCCTAGTGCAGTACCTTGGACACCATAGGCATTTCAAAAACACATTGAATTGAAGTTTGCTTGGGGCTTCCTTATAATGATAGATCTTGGCCTTTTTCCCTGGATCTCCACTCCCACGGTGACTGTGAATCATAGTGGTTTGTGGTAGACTTTTATTCCCACTCTTGAAGTCTGGACTGGTCTCCAGCCTCTTATAAGTTGGAAGCACTAGGGTTTCCTGAAATAAAGATGGCTAAACCATTATTACTATTTCTCAGTAAGCACCCTCATGTTTGAACTTTTAAATTTGAAGCAACATCATGTGGAAAGAACAGTGGATTTGGGGGCAGGAAAACTGGGTTCTAATGTTGGTTTGATCTCTATTTAGTTGTGTGGCCATGGGTGGGTAAGTCACTTAATTTTTCTGGTACTCAGTTTTTTCACTTAACAAGTGAAGACAGTGGGCTAGGTCAGGAGTCAGCAAACTATGGTCCCTGGGTCAAATCTGGCCAATGACCTGGTGGTTTTTTGTTTGTCTGTTTTTTTTTTTTAAAGCAATAGGGGTTAAGTAACTTGCTCAAGGTTACACGGCCAGTTATTTCTGGGTGTGGTGCTGAGTATCTGAGCCCGGGATTTGATCCAGGTCATCCCGACACTGGATCCGGTGCTCTTACTCGCTGAGCCACCTGGCCGCCCCTAAGCAATTGGGGTTAAGTAACTTGCTCAAGGTTACACGGCCAGGTGTTTCTGGGTGTGGTGCTGAGTATCTGAGCCCGGATCTGATCCAGGTCATCCCGACACTGGAGCCGGTGCCCCCACTCGCTGAGCCACCTGGCCGCCCCTTGTTGTTTGTCTGTTTTTGTTTTTATAGTAATGAGCTAAGATTGAATTTTACATCTTAAAATAAAATTAATATTTGAAAATGCTAAAACTATTCTTAGCCTATGGGCCACTCAGAAGTAGGTGATGGATCAGATTTAGCCATAGTTTTCCAAATTGATGCTAGATGATTTTTACAATTCTTCATAGATCAATTGTTGACTCATGTCTATCTGTTGGTCTGAGACATGAGTTCAAATTTAGCTTCAGACATTTAGTAGCTGTGTGATCTTGGGCAGAGGATAATAACAGCACCCCCTAGCAAGGTTGTTGCGAGGACCAAATGAGATAATATTTGTAAAAAGTACTTAGTATAGTGCCTGGAACATATTAACACTTTGTAAATGTTTATTCCTTGTCCTTCTCCCTACCCCCCACCCCCACCACCTTTAAGGACAAAAGGAAAGGTATTAGATTCTTTACCTGGGCCACCTTTTTTTTTTTAAAAAAAAATTATTTATTATTAGTTTTCAACATTCACTTTTATAAGATTTTGAGTTTAAAATTTTTCCCTCCTCTCTCTTCTTCCCCCTCCCCTAGATGGCATACAATCTGATATAGGTTATACATGTACATTCATATTAAACATATTTTCACATTAGTCATGTTGTGACAGAAGAATCAGAACAAAAGGGGAAAAGGTGAGAAAAAAAAACAACAAAAACAAAGAGAAAATAGTCTGCTTCAACCTGCTTTCAGACTCCATAGTTCTTTCTCTGGATATGGATAGCATTTTCCATCAGGAGTCTTTTGGAATCATCTTGGATCATTGTATTGTTGAGAAGAGCTAGGTCTAAAAAAGTCAGTCATCATACAGTATTGCTGTTACTGTATATAATGTTCTCCTGGTTCTGCTCACTTCACTCAGCATCACTTCATACAAGTCTTTCCAAGTTTTTTCTGAAATCTGCCTGCTCACTATTTCTTACGGAACAATAGTATTCTATTACATTCATATACCACACCTTGTTCAGCCATTACCCAATTGATAGGCATCCCCTCAATTTCCAATTCTTTGCCATCACAAAAAAACTGCTATCAATATTTTTGTGCAAATAGGTCCTTTCCCTTTTTTGATCTCTTTCAATTTTCATCATGTTCCATATAATGGGATGGGTAGTATAACTTACTGAACTATTTTTTAAAAATTCATTTTGAGGTGAGAAATATTTACCTGCAGCCTGGGCTACCTTTTCATACCTATTTTTCTGATACTTTTCCTTTAAAGAAAAATATTTTGAACTTCTGTCCAATTTACATAAATAGTAATATAACCTATAGCAACTCAACAATGAAATGTCTACACAATGCCAACACAGCTTCAATTGAATCAAATGAAACAGAAAAATGATCAACCTAGTTGACTTAATTGTTTGGTGAGATCACAATTGCGGATTGGTTTGGATGTGAATTTCCATTAAAGTTCTATTCTAATGCCTCACTGAGGTACAGAGGTTAACTGGGGTTTGCAAAGGTTATTCTAGCACAAGCTGTTACAGTCTTCCCACACTGGGAAGACTTTGGATAAGGGCTTGATAATTGATCATATGTCTCTTGTCTAAGGACCAATCTAACTAAGTTGGGGAGATTCATAACCAGGCTGGCTACAGGGTTATGAATCTTTCAGGCACAGCCAGTGCTGAAGGCCATCTACTGAGTTATAAAAGAGTTGTGATTTATGGAAGGAGACATTGATAAAATCATGATTCTTTGAAGTATTGGAGTAACTGTATTGATTACCTCTACATGGACATAATCATACACAATCTCTTCTTATTGCATAGCTATGCATTTTGTCTCGAAGCACTCCTGGCCCTGTACATATTGCCCTGGAATGGCTTATTGTTGTCACTTATTTCCAGTCAGGTCTCTAGCCTGGTCAATATACTATTTAAAATTTTTAATTTTATTTTTCAAATGACAAAAATATATTTTCTCTCCTTCCCTTCTCCATTGGAAAAAAAAGAAAGAAAACCAAATCCTTCATAACAAATATGCATTAGTTAACAAAACAAATTTCTCATATTGGCCACATCCAAAAAAAGTCTCAATCTGCACCCTGAGTTCATGATTTTTCTGTCAGGAAGTACACAGCATGCTTCATCATGGATCTTCTGGAATCATGGTTGGTCATGGCATTGCTGAACAATAGCATTTTAATTTTGATATGTAACTTGGGGTTCTGGTCTCAGTTTAGCTCCTGATTTACTGTGTGACCCTGAATGAGTCACTTATCCTGTAGCTTAATTTCATTCTTTTCAAGTAAACCATAAATTGCTTGGCTGTTGATTCTGTCTTTTAAATTGCAGTGGAGAGATATAAATATTAATGCAGTGCCATGTGTAAGATACGTTGATGATTTCTGAAGCAGCTTCTACTTAAATGCATATTACCGATAGCTAATTATAATAGATAGCATTTATCTAGCACTTGTTCTCACAAAAATAATAGTAGCTTGGGGCGGCCAGGTAGCACAGCGAGTAAGAGCACCGGCTCCAGTGTTGAGAACACCTGGAGATCGAATCCCGGGCTCAGACACAGCACCCACCCAGTAACACCTGGCCGTGTAACCTTGAGCAAGTTACTTAACCCCAATTGCTTAGGGGTGGCCAGGTGGCTCAGCGAGTACCGGCTCCAGTGTCGGGATGACCTGGATCAAATCTGGGCTCAGATACTCAGCACCACACCCAGAGATAATAACTGGCCGTGTAACCTTGAGCACGTTACTTAACCCCAATTGCTTTAAAAAAAAATAATAGTAGCTCATCGTTTACCTAATGATATAAATTTTTCATAGTCCTTTACATACATTATCTCATTTGATCAACACAGTAATCCTGTTAGGTAGGTGCTATTCTTATCCTCTTAAACTGAAGTGTGTGTGTAGGTTCAGAAAATAAAACAAAGGACAAACAACAGCAATAATTGGTCATAACTTAAATGTCTTTATTCCTCTTGGGAGGCTGCTCCTGACTCTGTGGTCTTCTTTTTCCATCATTTCCCTGCAGCCTTCTCACTCTGGAAGATCTCTCCATCTCTGCAATCCCTTCCTCTGACTGGTTCCTCCCAGATTGTTCATTTAAAGGAAGCTCCCAGGCTAGCCATGGGCACTCATTTTTTATTCCTCAGGCCTCAGTCTTGACTTTCTAGACCTTTTCTCCACCTTTTCCTCATGTCCTACCCCTGGCTTTTCAGTTTTCTTTTTTTTTTAAGCAATTGGGGTTAAGTAACTTGCTCAAGGTTACACGGCCAGTTATTTCTGGATGTGGTGCTGAGTATCTGAGCCCGGATTTGATCCCAGGTCATCCAGACTCTGGGGCCGGTGCTCTTACTCACTGTGCTACATGGCTGCCCCTCAGTTTTATTTTATTGTTGTCTTCCTCCATTAGGATGTAAGAACTTTGAGGGCAGGCACCATCTTTCTTTTGCTTGTATTCATTTTCCCCGTGCTTAGCTCAGTGCCTGGAAGCCCTTAATAAATGCTCATTGAATCAGAGGTAAATGAAACACGGGTCACACTTATGGACTGAGTGGTAGGAATGGGAGATTTTGGGTGAACTGAAATAATAAACAAGTAATCATTTGAATACCTACTTGAAAGTAAATGACTTTTATCAGGGGGCAAATCATGGGCAGCCATGTCTATAACTGTGTCTTGATATCTGACCAGTTCAGTCATTTCAGATTGTGGTACCAAATGACCCAAATGACATGATTTTAGACTAAGTTGATTAGATGTTTGATGTGATGAAGTCAGAGAATTACTGTGGAAGCCAGTCCCATCCTTTCTTCATTTTGGTTTGTGAATTATTTCAAAATGTCAATTTTTTAATTATTAAAAGGACACTGGCTGTGAACGAATGGGTCATGGTCTCATCTTTTAAAAAATGTTCTCTAGTCCTATAGCAATAAATAAAAGATATGAAGAAAGAGATATTTTTGGTTAAACTATATAAAGTTTTTTGATTTATATATAATGTGATTTGAATTTTTAAATAATATAATAATAACATTGTTATATTAATAATATAATAACATAAAATAATGTGATTAAAATTTTTTCCCTTGTTCATACAACTTCATTCTTGATATCACGAGTAATGACCATCTATATATGAAGACTATTTTCAGAGTAATCTTGTAAGATACAGTACCAGGGCATAGTAGGCACTATAGATGCTTGTAAATTGGTTGATTGGTCAAAAGGTAGATGTACTTGCAACCAGACCAGGGGTTCTTAGCCTCTTTTTATGTCATGGACCACTCTGGCAGTCTGGTGAAGCCTATAAAGCCCTTCTCAAAACGATACTTTTAAATGAATAAAATAAAATACTTGGGATTACAAAAGTAACCAGTTATTATATTAAAATAAAGTTATCAAAATATCTAAAAGTCAATTCACAGACCCCAGGTAAATAACCTATGAACTAGAGGTACTGATTCATTCAAATGAACCCATTACCCTTTGTTACTAGCCACTTTTTGCCTTCATGTAATAATAATAAGCTTATGTAGCTATTATGAAGCTAATTATTAACTTATGTAGCACCTACTATGTACCAAGCACTGTGCTAAGACCTTTACAAATATTGTCTCATTTGGTCCTCACAAAAACTCTGCAAGGTAAGTGCTATCACTATCCTTATTTTGCAATTGAAAAAACTCCCAGGATCACAATTAGTAAGTGTCTGAGGCTAAATTTGAACTCAAGTCTTTGGGACTCCAAGTCCAGTTCTCTATCTACTGTGCCACCCTGTTGCCTTCATGTTTATTATCCATTTAGTGTTTTCTATTTAAGGATCAAGATAGATGACTTTTTTTTTACATTAATTATGTATACAAAGTTGGGTTGAGTACTTACTTAGGAAATAAAATGGGAACTAAGAGTTAGCACTGTCATGCCAAAGTACCTTAAATTTCTTTTCTGATAGAGTTACTTTAACCATATCATTTCCCAAAGGAATACATAGTATATCTTAATTTCAACAAGGCATCCAACAAAGTCTTTCATGGTATATTTGCAGAAAAAAATGGAGAAATGTGGGCTAGATGATAATACTGTTAGGTGAATCTATAGAATGTTAAACAATTGTACCCAAAATTTTGATAAATAAATATGGTCAACATTTTTAGTGTCTTGAATGAAGACAGAGAAAATGTTTCAGATTTTCAGATGACAGAAAACTGGAAGGGATAGACATGTTGGATGACAGAATCAAGACTCAAAAAGGGCTTGGCAGTTGGGAACAATAAACCTAAGTACAAAAAGTGACATTGAATAGATATAACTCTGCATATAAATTCAAACAATCAGTTTCACAAATAAAGGATAGGGAAGACTTGATTTAAAAGCAACATACATGAAAAATAATTGGAGGGTTTTACTTAATTGCAAGCTCAGTGAGAATCAACAATATGATGAATTGGTCAAAGAGTTTATGTAATGTTAAGTCACCTTGGTAAATGTAGAATGTCCACAGTAATGAAAGTACTAGTCTAGCTCTACTCTTTGTGGGTTTAGAGCTTAACAGGATTATTACTTTCCAAGCTATTATTTGGGCTTTTAGAGTGAGAATAGGATGGAATGCAGTGAGGAAGAGGATTGTGCCTAGCTAGTGTAACTCTCAGCAACCAAGAGTGTGAGCAAAGCAACTTTTTTTCAACAGAGTATCCATTCACATCTTTGATTACCTCATTGTTCTGTAAAATGTTGATAACAACTGTAGCACTTATAGGGTTTTTGAAAGGATCATATGAGATAGGTATGTAAAGTACTACATTCTATCCATTGCACCCAGGCAGCTAGGTGACACAGTGGATAGAGTACTGGGTCTGGAGTCAGGGAATTCTGAGTTCAAATCCAGCCTCAGATACTTTCTAGCTATGTGACCCTAAGTATGTCACTTAACCTGTTTTCCTCAGTTTTTTTTAAATTATAAAAGGGGAATAATAATAGTACCATCTCCCCTGGTTGTGATGAGAATTAAATAAAATATTTGTAAAGTACTTAGCACAGTATCTGGCACATAGTAGGTGCTTAATAAATGCTTATTTACTTCCCTTCCCTCCCTTTTCCAACCTTGTACCACTGTATACACATCCAATAATAGTAGTGATAATAATATTTATAATAGAAGGAGTTATTGACTTTGAATCCAAAGACAAGTCAATTAATCCTTGTGAATTTCATTTCTCTTAATTCTCAAATGGAGATAACAACACTTACATTATGTATCTTACAAGGCTATTGTGAAAAAAGGTGTGTAAAAGTGATGTACTATAAAGGTGTGAGAGCATTATTATTATTATTGATGATTGAGTGTGGGTACTTTCACACCTAACATTCCTTTCTGTTACCCAGCATCTAGAGGAATCCTTAAAATTAACATGTTTATAGTACCTGACCTATAGCTAAATCAAGTTCTCCAACTTTTCTTCAATAAAGCTACCCTGTATGGAACATGAAAACACTGCCTTGTATTTATAGCAATGAGCATTCAGGTATTTTCTTTACTGGGAAAGAGTGTATGTTATTTTGATAGCTATCACACTAAAATAATAAAAGACAGTTAAGACAGAAAAAATGTTAATGTGTGAAAAAATGGAATATGATGGCTTAAGGGATTCAAATATTTTTTGAGAAGAGAATGAGTAGTTGTTTTTTTATACAAAGAAAGTTCCGTTGTGTGTTGTTTCCTCAATATGTGAGAAAAGGTCACTATGAAATAAAAAATCTCCATGTTGGAGACAAACTAAAGGCGTAGGTCTTTAATCTGGCTGTAACCATCTCAGCATGAAATGAGTCTCTGTCTAATCAGCCTTGCATCAGTTTCCAGTTACGCATATAAAGAGCGCCGGGAAAAGAGAAGCTTCATTGCTCTTTCTTCAGCACCCAAACTCTGGACAGCTCCCTGAGCAGCCGGCTCATCTTCCCTAGCCTCCCTTGTATTCTTTCTCCTACATTGTAGCTAGAGCTGAGGACTCAGACTTAGCCACCAGTCCGCTGGTTCCCCCTGCTGTAGAGAAAGGAAACTGCACAAATTTCCCAATGCAGCCAGCCATGATGATGTTTTCCAGCAAATATTGGGCAAGGAGGGGGCTTTCTTTGGACTCAGCAGTTCCTGAAGAGCATCAGCTATCCAGCAGCTTAACAGTGAGTACCAAGGGACTGACACTTCCAAAAGAGCGTTTTTTAGACTGGCAACTATCTTATTCTCATCTATATCTGTGAATTAGTAGACTTGCACACCACACGCACACACACACACACACACACACACACACATGCACGCCCCCTCCCCCCTTAAAGCACTTCTAGACCTCCTCCTGTAATGAATTAAAACACTCATCAATTTACTAAAGTAACATACCTCCATGTTTTTCTAGATTCTTTCTTAGAAAGTTATTTGGAAAGGACTTAAAAAGTTGTAGAAAGTAAGAGAAAGAAGTTGGAAATCTTTTTTACTCTAGGGTAGGAAACGTGTATTAGATTTAGGAAGAATATTCTTGATGAGGAGGAACAAGGGGGAATTAGATTTTCTGGACTTTCACCAGTATATTGCTGTTTCCTCCACGTGCCCCCTCCAATGTTAGTCAGTCATTATGGTTTTCCATTTTAATCTTCGAAAATGATCTTCAGTAATGATTGCTAGATCTAGAACTTCTTGAAAACTGCAAAGAAAAAGGTTGGTTTCATTTTGAAAGTACTTCCCTTTCCTCGGTTTAGTTTTTAAAGTTTTTTAAAATTAAAAAAAGGAATGGAGTAAAGCAAAAATGTTTTAGGTCCTAATTTGAGATGAAAACTGCAGTGAAAGAAAATATAGCCAGGTCTTCATGCAATGAAAATATGGAATTATATCTAATTATTGCAATAGCAGAGCTTATCAACTGTTTCTAATTCTGTGGGGAGAAAAAAAATCTGTTTGAATATCTTAGCTCATGCATAAGCCAGAGGTTTATTATACTTACACATTATTACTACTAAATGAGTTGATAAAGCAAGGAAATTTTGCCATTGTAATTATGCTGTTTTGTAGAACTATTTAAATCAATTAAAAAAAAATTCTAAATAAATGTAAATGATTTTCCTTGCATTTTAATAGTATAGAGATTTTTTAAATGAGCCAGCAAGTACATCAAGAATTTCTAAAGTAAGAATAAAATACTAAATTTAGAAAACACAGAAACAAAATTATAGACTCTTCACTTCCAAAATGAAGCTTAAATATTTAGGATTATGTTTTTAATATGATGAGGAAACAGATGTTGAAAGTAATAGGAAATTGTAGTTTAAAATAGCTTTAAACAGACTATCACTATTAAACACAGAAGTCAGCGTACATTTCAAAGTCTGTGAAATCACAAATAATGAAGTTAACATTTATCTTTTTTCTATGAATTTTTGGTGATTAAAAAACTGAGTATGAATGACTTGTGATGGAATGTTAATTTGAAAATTTAAAAAAAGAGGGGGGATAAAAGAAGAGAACAGAAACTAATTCTTCTCTGAATTCTCTCCCACAGACCCATTTCTTAGTTCCTACAAAAATGCAGGGGAATGTTGTAAATGTTTTAATATCTTCATTTGCAGAGAGGGAAGCACTCTCCTTGCCTAATTGTCAGAGCTTAGTGAGTATATTGCATAACCGTATGCATTTGGATGGGAGCGCCAGCAGTTCATAATTTTACAATAACTTTACATCATCTGTCAAAGGCAATTTGCAAGTTATTTTATTCCCTCATTCTCATTTCTGACAGTACTCTGACTCCTAAGAATCTGTCATCGTTATCATTAGCAAATTCCAGCTACTAGTCATTACTTAATCACATACTGTAGTATCTTGCATGGCTAATGAAGTTTTAATACCTTTCAGTTCCACAGATGCTTCTATTTGCACATGAGGATTAGTTATCTAGTTTTTTTCATGTCTGGATTTTAACCTTCGTTTCAATTGTTATCTACTGACACGATTTAGGTGGGCCTGGATGATATACTTTCTGTCAGCATTGTAGCAATTAGATCTCCATTGACAGCATAAAATTAGAGTCAGAAGTTACAAATGGTGGTTTTATTGATTTAGGCACATGCGTAGTCAGATGGAAGATTGCAAAATGGTTATTTACTTTCAAGTTATGTTGGAAAGAATAAAAAAATAGGAATAATGAGTCTTCGATCCTTTTGAATTTGTTTCGGTAACAGGTTTAATTTATGCACTGTGTTGTAGCAATGGAAAGAGGACGGGGCTTCATGTCAGAAGAACTGGGTTTGAGTCTTCAACTGGGAAATCCTTTGGTCAATTCAATAAATATTTGTTAAGTATCTACTACAGATAAAACAGAAGCAGTGTGGCATAACGTGTAGAGAATTGACCTTGGAGCCAAGAAGTAAGATGAGTTCAAGTTGCATCCCTGACTTATACTGTTTTTGTGATCCTAGGCAAGTCACTTAACCTCTCAGTGCCCCAGGCAGCTTGCTAAGACTGTATATTACACAGCAGTTACCAATCTGCATTGGTAGAGGGAAATGCCTCACTTGGAAATTCCCTGTAACAATAAAATCATAGATCTCTTCCCTATTCCTATAGCTAGAGATGCAAGGTATTCTGTTGAGGATGGCTAGGGAAGGAAATAAGGACAAACATTGAAAAATTAAATGACTTTCTTATAATATTTTTTGACTCAATGATACTTTTGTGGCCCTTTCACTCCTTTTCATTTCTTTTCAAAGACTAAACTCTCTCTTCATATTCACTATTGCCTCCTACTGCCAATTGCTACCAATTGAAGCCACCAGGCACAGTTTCTCTTAACTCACTTTTCACTCCTCTCAGCCTATCATATTCTTGCCCATATTGTTCTTCTCTTCTCTCTCAGAAGCCAAGGAGGCCTTCCTCCTTAGCTGCAACTAACCTATACCTTTGAGTTGATCCATTTGGATCTCTTCTGTGACCCTGCTCCATCAATTCCAGCATAACTCTCAAATCCATTTCTTTCTCTCTATTCCCCTTCAAATCATCCTAATTCAAACTCATCACTTCTCACCCAGATTACTCCAAGAGCCCCATTACTGGTCTTTCTGCCTCCAGGCTTTCCCTTCTCTAATCCATCCTTCTCAAAGCAACTAATCTACTTCTCTGATTGTGTCACCCCTCTACTGGAAAACCTTAAACCTTTCACTGTCTATCTGATAGAATATAAACTACTTATTCTGGCAAATACTTTGTGCAATCTGGCTCCAAGTTATCTTTTTAGACTTATCTGATACTTCATGTGCCCTCCATTTCAACTGAACTGGATCATTCTCTGTCTCCTGTTCTCATTTTGTCCTCTTCCCTCTCTTTGCTTTCCCCTCATCCTGACCCCCACACTCTCTTTTTATCTATTGAAGTCCCTTTCAAGCCCCATTTCAGGTGGTCCCTTCATGATGAAGCCTTCTCTCATTCTTCTTTGCCCTCAGGTGAAACAACTACCTTCCCTTAGCACTTTGCTACTACACCTGCCTCATTCTCCCTAGTATTAGAGTTATTTGTATAATTATCTTCTTTCTCTTTTCCACTCCCCTAAGGCCCAAAGATCCTGTAGAGCAGGATCTGTGACCCAGCTTTGTCCTGAAAATAGTACGTGCGTAATATATTGCTGAATTTATTGACTTGCATTGCATGATAACTTTTCTAAAACTCACTTTCCTCATTTATAAAATGAGTGTAATGACACTGGGAATGTTTACTCAGTATTTTTTGGGGGGGGTGGGAAATAAATGAGAAGAATGTGAAATGCTTTGTAATTGTAAAATGTATGTAAAATTTTATGATAATTGAATGAGAGATACTTCAATGCAAGATACAAGCTGGAAAGAAAACCTAAAGGCAGAGATTACTAATTAGTAATTCTTTTCTTCCCTCCCTTTTTAAATGTTTTATTGATGCTCTTTTATTTTATGTTTTCCATCATTGTTCATTTCCAATTACTCTTCCCTCTCCTCCCCACCCAGGGGGTTTTCCCCTTGCAATAAATAAGTACAGTCAAGGAAACAAATCAACACATTAGCTAATGCAAAATCTTAATGCTTCTTGCCATATTTTTTTTGTGATAGAATGAACCCAAAGTTGTTTTTTTTTAATTTGAATGGGGCACCTAGGGGGCACAGTGAATAGAGCGCTGGCCCTGGAGTCAGTTCAAATGTGACCTCAGACACTTTTAACACTAGCCCTGTGACCTTGGACAAGTCACTTAAGCCCAATCGCCCTGCTTTCCCCCCTCCAAAAAGAAAAAAATTGAATTACTAGCTGATCAGCTGAAAGCAGTCAAAACCAGTGGCTCGGAATAGCCTACTGTCACACTTCTGATTCTCAGTTTGAACAATTCAACTGTATCTAGAATATCTTGATAGAATTTGATTGCCCTGTTCATGTTAAAGTTGTCTTTAGTCTAAGACTTTCTGATAAATTCATTTATGGGAAATTTTTTCTATATCATCTTTAATTTATTCACAAGTCATAGCATAGTCTGGTGGAAAGATCATTAACGTGGAAAAAATGGGAAGTCCTAAATATGAGTTCTATCTCTGTCACTAGATAACTGTGAGTTTGTGCTCACACTTTGTCTCTGTGAGTCTCAGTTTCCTGACCTGTAAAACTGGGAAGGAAGAGAGAGGGTTGGATTAAATGAACATAAGATCCTTGAGAAAATGGACAGTTTCATTTCTGTCTTTGTATCTCCAACCGCTAGCTCAGTACTTGGAATATAGTGGGTGCATAATAAATACTTGTTGGCATAGAAGATAGATTGCTGGACTTGGAGTCAGGAACACTTGAGTTCTAATTCTTCCTCATACAATACCTGTGTGAGGCTTGGCATTTCATTTAACCTCTCTCCCCTCAAGTTTCCTCATTTTTTGGGGGAGGGGAAGGCAAGTTAATTGGGGTTAAATGACTTGCCCAAGGTCACACAGCTAGTTAAGTGTTAAGTGTCTGAGGTTGGATTTGAACTCAGGTCCTCCTGATTCCAGGGTCGGTGCTCTATTCATTGTGCCACCTAGCTGCCCCCAGTGTCCTCATCTATAAAAAGGGAGAATGATAGGGTTATTGTAAAGATCAAATGAGATAACATAGGCACTTTGCAGACTATAAAGTGCTATGTAAATACAAGATATTGTTTAGTTAGTAATCTCTGAACAGTAAGGTGCCTGTCAGCTCAAACGCTCCATGACTGATTGGAATTTTCTGTCCCTTCTTCCTTATAGCTGAACAGAGCAAGTGATGATAAGAAAGGCAACAGAGGTAGTGGAAAGAATGAAGCTGCTGGGGAAAGTGGAAAGACTGCAGTCGTGTTTTCTTTGAAAAATGAAGTTGGTGAATTGGTCAAAGCCTTAAGGCTCTTTCAGGTATGTGTAAAACCTCTTGACTTAGCCATGTGTATCGGTATGGACATGTAATCTGTTGGGAAGCAGGACTCAGTGGAGTGAGTCAATTTCTGGGGATGGTATAATTATGGATTTTGGAATGTACAAATAAATAGAACTTTATGAAACTTTGCAAGTAGTGTTCATCATCTAAAAAACAGAATAAACAAGATCTTGTAAAATATGGGGGAAAATTTTGGGAAATTTTATATAACCCCATTACCAGGTGGAAAAGGCAGTAATACAAAGCTACAGAAGGGTGTCTCTCCTTAGTAAGTTTTCCTGATGTGTGGAAAATGGAGATTTGCACAAAGTATAGAAGGAGCATGTATGACTTGGCAGCCTGATGTTACAGAAAGAACAATGAACTAACTTGGAGATATAAGACCTGGGTTCAAATCTGGATTCTGTTATTTACTAATTGCATATGCTTCAGGAAGTTGTTTTTTTTATGTTTATGAAGAATGAAGGGTCAAAAGATGAAGAGATTTGTTTAAGGTCTTACAGATAATAAATGATAAATGTGTAATTTGAATTTAGGTCTTATGACTCTCAATCCAGAGTTCTTTATATTATTTTAGTTTCTTCATCTATAAAATGAAGGGGTAAGATGACCTATATGATTTCTCAGTTCTCTTACAGGGTAAAATTCTATAATTCTATGAACTTTACAAAATTATCCTTTGCTTTTAGGAAGGATTCCCAATAGTATTCCTTTAAATTAAAAAGTCTTCATTGGATATTTAAAATAATTTTATCTGGGGCGGTGAGGTGGCACAGTGAATAGAGCACTGGTCCTGGAGTCAGGAGGACCTGAGTTCAAATCTGGCCTCAGACACGTAACACAAAAAAAACTAGCCATGTGACCTTGGGCAAGTCACTTAACCTCAATTGCCCTCCAAAAAGCAAAAAAAAAAAAAAAGGCAAAAAATGAAATCATTTGATTTACACACACTTTGTAGATGGTCAGAAATAATAAGTGGCAGAGATAAAATGAATTCAAGGTCAAATGCACTCCTTGATTGAGTGGGAAAGATATGATTTAGATGATTGCAAGTGAGAACCTGCTATCTTAGTTGAAGTATTCCACTGGCAGAACTCATATAAAATTTGCTAATGTGACTTAGGGAGACAAATTTAGCATGAGGAGGTTTGGTGTATGTGCCCAGGAGCTACACCATTATTTGGGGTCATCTCCGGTCATACTGATCTATATCTTGCCACAGGACTCAGATGGCTCCAGAGGAGAGAGTAAGCTTTGCACAGTCCTCCATCACTTAAATCCAATTTACTTTCAAGTCATTTACTCTTCAAGTCATCATTCCTGATACCATGATCCTCTCTGAGAATGAAAGACAAATACCTCCATCATTATTTGATCTACTATGATGACACTAAAAGACTAAATCTAAACCAAAGACCAATTTAGCAACTTGGAGCAGGCAATTCCTTGAATAGCTTTGAGGTTAAAATCTTCAAATCCCACCCTGGTTTCCATATGATTCCTCTGTGCAACATTCAGGTTGGGCCAGTTGGCTTTTAAATCCTCTTTTAACTCTGAGATTCTAGGATTTCATGAATTGATGTCGTATTGACATCATGACATTATTCATAATAAGGTCTTGAATATGTAGTAAGAAGATAAAGGAATTACCTTGGCAGCTTTTCCTGTTGGGAATATTATAATAATATGGTTAATGATACAATAATACAATGGCCTTATTTCCAAGGTCATACCTAGAAAATGATAGGGAACAAGGATTGGGATGGGACTAGATTAATTAGGGGGATTAGATAAATGGGGGCTAGATTAATATAGGCCCTGCTATATTAATATTCTGGGGGAATAAACATCAGCATCTAAAAAAATAAACTTGCACTAGCTACATTGATCAAATTAAACAAATAAATAATGACCAATTCTTTTATCACAAACAATTATTATTTATGAATGATTATTATTTACAAGTCTACTCTGTCCCCCAGGACACAAACAGGAATTTTAAAAAATGTCCAATGTCCTGTCAGTGACTAGTTGATTCACAGAGTGTGGACAAGATAGGTTTGGGAAAGGATCTAGAAGATCTGAGTTCTCTAGTTATTCCTTCCACATCATGGGGGTTAGGAATACAGCAGCCCTATGATCTGGAAAATCTGCCTAAAATTTTTGACCATTCCTTCGTACCAGAGAAGAAGTCTGAATTATTATAATATTAAAATTTTTTTGTGGTTTTTCTTTTTTTTTGTTTTTTTGAATTATTATAATATAAATGATAAAATATGTTGACACAATACTATACATATATTTTATGCATTTCTGAGTCTCTAAACTTTTTCTGTGCCATCTGTTGGCCTTTTTGTGTCATCTGCAGCTTCTGCAAAACTCTCCCAAAATTCCCATTTAATTTTTTTTTTAAAGCAATTGGGGTTAAGTAACTTGCTCAAAGTTACACGGCCAGTCATTTCTGGGTATAGTGCTAAGTATCTGAGCCCGGATTCAATCCCAGGTCATCCCGACTCTGGGGCCGGTGCTCTTACTCGCTGAGCCACCTGGCCTCCCCTAAGCAATTGGGGTTAAGTAACTTGCTCAAGGTTACACGGCCAGGGGTTTCTGGGTGGGTGCTAAGTGTCTGAGCCTGGGATTCGATCCCCAGGTAATCACACTGGAGCCGGTGCTCTTACACGCTGTGCTACCTGGCAGCCCCATCCCATTTAATTTCTTATGCTGACTCATGATATATCAAAACCATGATGGGGAAAGTCACAATGGGGAAGAGATAACTAGTTTAATCCCTGCTCTTTATCAGCTGTAGAATTTTGGGAAAGCTGCTTAAACTCTCTGAGTCCCAGTATTCTCATCTATAAAATGGAAATAAATATGTCTTTCTTATCTTACAGGAATATTATGAGCATCAAATAAGATAATTGATCTAAAATCACCTTGAAGACAGTAAATCTCTATAGTGATGTGATGCATTATTATTATTATTATTAACTTATTTTAAGAATCCATGATTGGGTTTTCCCTCCACTAATATAGATTGTAACTTCACACCTTAGTAGGATTGCTATTGTCACTCAAATGAATCCTCTGGCACCCAGTGAAACATCTTTTGGTGGTGAGTCTCTTCACATGTAGCTACATTCATCCTTAGATGATGAATGGGTTATCTGTCACTAGGCCTTTTCTCAAAGCCCTTTTAGCTTGGTAGGACCTATCATAGTTCATGCTCTGTTGGTATATATGAGGAGGTCATGGGTGAAGAGATACAATAAAAGAACATAGGCACTCAAGAGAGCATGAGTCAGGCAATTTCTTACATGCCTGCGAATATGAAACTCCCCAGCCCACTAGTTCTACCTCTGGCAATCAAGTGGTACCTTGGGCGGACAATGCGATGCATACTTGGCTCAAGGGCCCAGATCTCCACCCTTATAACTGACTATTGTTGCTGAATAAATCCACAGGGACTGAATGGGAAGGAGACCTTAAGGACAGTCAATCAATGAGTGGTCTGGATTGCACAACCCCCTTATTGTCTACAAAGTCATTGTGATTAGGAAAGTTTGCTAACCATGTTTCCCTGGATTGGAATGAAATTCGCTTACCTTGCATTCATTGCTTAAATGTGGCTGACCAAGCCAGTTACTGAGTGCATGGAAACTTGATGATGAGTAGATGGGTCAATCAGTAGTCATAGCTTGGGCCTAGCAATAGGTTAATCCTCATGTATAGCCTTTGAGAACCCAAGGTAATTTCACTTTATATAAATTATATATTTCACTCCGAAGACCTGGGAGTTGGAATTTAGTGGAGGATTATAAAAATATTATATTAATATAACATAATATTATATATATATAATTTCACTCCCAAGACCTGGGAGTTTGAATTTAGTGGAGGATTGTTATTAATCAGTTTAGGATTTTTTGAAAAGTAAAAGCCAAATCCAATCATTTGGAGTGGTATAATAGAAAGGGCATAGTGCACAAAGTTGAGACCTGTGTATGTGTCCTGATAGTTTTTAACTATGAGATCATAATGTTATGTGATCATAACCTCTCTGGGTCCCAATTTCTTATTCTATAAAATGAGTCAATTGGAATAAATGCACTCAAATCTAAATTGTGTGATTCTATATTCTTTCATTCATTTGGCAAATATTTGAGTGTCTATTATACTATCAGAAGGTTGTACAAGGGAGCGTTGGGTATATGAAGGTCTATAGGATATAGCTCTCCATTTTAAAGTCTTTACAATTCAGTAGGAGATATAAGACATATGTAAAAGAAAATGGAATGTAGACTGATATGTACGGTATGAAGAAAATATTTTAAAAGTTCAGGAGAGAGGCAAGATCTTTTGGCTAGAATTATGAGGACAGAGGACGAAGGGGTAATAGTTAAATTGGGACCTGAAAGATAAGGAGAATGCCTAGAGGTAGGAATGGGAGAAGAGGTGGGCCTGGGGAGGGCATTGCAGGAGTATACAATGACAAAGAGCCAAGATTCAGAGGTAAGAAAACTTCTAACTTGTTTGAGTAACAGTAAGTAGTTTACTTTGACAATAAAGTAGGATTTGTATGGAAGAAATGGGAGGGTAGGCTAAAAATGGAGGTTGGTTCCAGATCTGGACTGTGGGAATACCTGAATTTTCATTCCAACAAATATGTCAGGTAACTCACTTGAATGAATCCTTGAGTGAAGCTATGTCTATATGACACCAAAATTACTGTCTGAAAGGTGAAAGGATTCCTCCAGACAATGAAATGTTTGGTCTATATAAATGCCAAACAACTACTCGTATTCTTTGGTTAAGTGTAGTAGTTTGGAGGTTCTGACATTCCATTGACATTACTAAAACTGTGGTGTTGCTTAGAGTAACCAAGTAGACTAGGTTGTATACAATTTTTTTTCCTTTCTTCATTGACCAAAACAAAGAATAAATTAGTTTTTTAAAGTGTAGCAAAAATACAATCCATGAATCATTTTTGCTACGAGTAAGAAAATAAGTGTCTGATTGAGGGAGGTAACCTATTGACCATCAGGTGGCGATAACAAAAAGACCAATAGCATGGAAAAACATTGTCTAAAAAAGCCCATTTGGTCATGTTTCTATAGGAAAAGCATGTGAACATGGTCCACATCGAGTCTAGGAAATCCAGGAGAAGAAGTTCTGAGGTAGAAATCTTTGTGGACTGCGACTGCCGTAAGAAAGAATTTAACGAGCTCATTCAGTTGCTGAAATTTCAAACCACCATTGTGACCCTGAATCCACCAGAAAATATTTGGACGGAGGAGGAAGGTAAGGCCATTTTTGCATCTCTTGCTTTGCTCTCTGGCCAATATTGCACAGGAAGATTAAGCTAACACTTTTGACCTCACACTCTGTTTCTAATAGACCTAGAGGATGTGTTGTGGTTTCCTCGGAAGATTGCTGAATTAGACAAATGTTCTCACCGAGTTCTCATGTATGGCTCAGAGTTGGATGCTGATCATCCAGTAAGTAAGAAGGAAAATCCCAGTGAGGATATTCCGTGTTTTTAGATTTTATTGTGGAGTAATGCTATATTGGTATTTATGTCAAGTCAATGAGAGTAGCTCTTCATATGACCCAACCTGTCATAGTCAGGGCAGATGAAGGGGTCTTATCTTAACATGTTTTGCATGTGCCATGGACCCCTTTTGGCAGTCTGATGAAGCCTGTGGATACTTTCTCAGAAATCTTTTAAATTGCATAAAATGAAATATGTAGGATTACAAAGGCAACTAATTACATTAAGATACAATTATCTATCCATTCATCCATCTATTACTACCATTTATCCATCTATTATCTATCTGCCTATCTTCATATAACCACACCACACCAAAGTCACAGACCCCCAGGATTAAGAAGCCCTGACTGAGGGATGACATTTTCATATTTATGTACACATAAAGGATTGGGTATGGGAAGAGGAGGTTCCAAACACTCCTGAAATCTACTGTAGAAAGATATTTCTTTTTTTTTTTTTTTTTTTAAAGCAAACGGGGTTAAGTAACTTGCTCAAGGTTACACGGCCAGTTGTTTCTGGGTGTGGTGCTGAGTATCTGAGCCCAGACCTGATCCAGGTCATCCTGACACTGGAGCCAGTGCTCTTACTCGCTGAGCCACCTGGCTGCCCCTAAGCAATTGGGGTTAAGTAACTTGCTCAAGGTTACACGGCCAGGTGTTTCTGGGTGGGTGCTAAGTGTCTGAGCCCGGGATTCGATCTCCAGGTCGTTCTGACACTGGAGCCGGTGCTCTTACTCGCTGTGCTACCTGGCCGCCCCTAGAAAGATATTTCTAAACCAACTTATTTAGTCACAGAGGGTGGCCTTTTGAATTCTAATTAGCCAAATTGGATTTCACTTTGGGGATGCTGAGGAGGGCTGATCATTGTCCTGTGGCAAGGATTCTTAACCTTGGGGAAAGAGGAGGTGTGAACTTATTAAAAATTGTTTTTGATAACTGTATTTCAATATAATTCCTTTCCTTTATGTCTTATTTTATACATATTAAAAATGATTCTGAGAAGGGATCTTTAGGCTTCACTGGATTTCCAAAGGGGTCTATGACACAAAAAATGACTAAGAGCTCTCATCCTATGGAGACATACTTAAAGACATCATTTTTGTCAATAATTAGGTAAGGATGCAACAATGTAGGCTTAAGTCTCCATGGAAATGCAAAAATTTCTAGAACAGGACTATGATAGAACAGGTTAATCTATTCTCTCCCACTCTCCCTACTCTCCCTAAACAAATATTGCCTTTAAAGTAATATGGACCTTTGATAATGATTTTCCACTGTTTTCTTTGCATTTCTTCAGCAATATTTCTTTAACATGAGACTTGAATGCCTATTTGAAGTCCAGCCGAAGTATACAGTAATAGTCTGGGAGAAGGAACCCATCACCTCACATACAAACATCTTTTTAAAATTTAATTTTGTTTTTTTGTGATTAAAAACATTTATTTTCTCTCCTCACTCCACCCAGTTGGGGAAAAAAAGAAAACCCAAACTTTTAAAACATATACATAGACAAACAAAGCAAATGCTCACATTGACTATGGCCCAAACTGTATGGCTCATTCTGTTTCTTGAAACCATCATCCCTCTGTGGGGAGAGAGTAGTGTGTTCCATCATGAGACCTCTGGAAACTTGGTTGGTCATTTATCGTCTATTTTTCTGGAACCCAAAGGCTGGAACAAGGGACACAGAAGTCAAACATGAAGATGAAAGAGTAAAAACTGAATAATTAATTTGATAATATTAACAATATATTCAATATAGAATTAATTATATACTGATATAATTAATAATTATTAATAATATTTAATAATAAATGCATTGTTGACTGAGCTTTATGGTTGACATTTGATGTAGTTTCTCGTCGGACAAGCCTGAAATGACTTAGTTTCTTCATCTGTAAAGTAGGGAGCAGGGATTTAAACCAAGGTTATCTGATCCCAAGTCTGGGGAAGTATTAGCCCAAGAAAGAAGCAGGGCACAGGTGGAAAGTGCTGAAAGTGGATTCATCGAACCAGACTTCAAACCCTGCCTCTTGCTTATTTCCTATGTGACTTAATTTCTTAGGGCTTCAGTTATACTCATTGGTAAAAGGAAAGACTTTTAAGGTAGCTTCCAGTTCTAAATACTATCCTATGCAACAAACATGTTACTCTAGGTCCCTTCCAACTTTAAACCCAGTGGTTCTATAGAAATGTGAACTATTCTTTTTGTTTAAAAGGTACCTATTCTAAGGCAATGCAAAGACAGGCTATTAACTTTCTGGGTGATCTTACTGTAATGGAAATGCAAATTTGGAAGATCTTCCCTGCCCCTAGGCTAAAATGCACCTGAAGTCTGGGGAGGGAGGCTTGTTTTTCAGTACATACTTCTTGATTGGCCAGTGAGTCAATAAGGTTGTTACATTCTCTGAGCCAGGAGAAGGCTATATAAGCCCTGATGTGTAGCTTTGTTTTGGGACTCACTTTGAGAAGTGTTCTGTGATTTGATCTGAATTATGGGAAGCCGTTGTTGAGAGTCCCCCGGCTTTGAAAAACCCAGATGCTGATTTGGTATGGATGTAATGGTTGGACAGTTTGGAAATCTGTCTACTTGATCTGTTTCTCTGACTTGATAATTCTGTCTGTATATTTTGAAGTTTGGGGTGCTGACCATTTTCCCCTGAACAAGGTAAACGATATATGTCTGACTGATTAAAGTAAGCTTGTTAACCCATTTTAAGTTGCTTTCCTTTAACAAAGCAGATCCAAGAACCTGTATGGGCAGCAAACCCTGAGGACGTGCTTGGGGTGCTTGCTGCTACACTTACATAAGACCTTTCATCTTGTGAGCCTAAAGGTTTTTTTTTTTTAATTTTGTTGTTTGGTCATTTCAGTTATATCTGACTCTTTGTGATCTTGTTTGGGGTTTTCTGGGCAAAGATACAAGAATACTTTGTCATTTCATTCTCCAGATCATCTTACAGATGAGGAAACTGAGGCAAGCAGGGTGAGGTGACTTGCCCAGGGTCACACAGCTAGTAAATGTCTGAGGCTGGATTTAAATTCTAGGGTCTCTCTGACTTCAGTTCTGGTGCTCTATTCACTGAACCACCTAGCTTCCTCTCTTTTTTATATATACAGTGGAAATTAAGATGCTGATGGACCTTAGAGGGGGTACTGAAAAGGCTTGCTAATAAAACAACTGGAAAGCATCCTGGAGAGCAGGGATGCTTAATCCCAGAACTGCAAGTGATCTATTGCCTCACCTCACCCATTTCTCAGGCAACGAAGGAGTTCTTTCTAACCTTAAATTCCCAAACGCTCCACTTAGGCTAGTTTGAAAATCATTCAGCCCATAGCAGGGGGTTGGCCATTTCCCCAGAATGACTATAGCATCACTGACCTTGCTGTGAAGAAATTTTATTTTGGTATCCAGTTTAAATTTCTCTTCACTTAATTTCATCCCATTACTCCTAATTATATCCACCTTATGAGGCCTTCTCTTATTTGATGTGCAACCACTAGAAATAATTGCAAGTAGTTAGCAATTCCCCACCTCAATCATGTGCTTTGGTGTTTTTTTTCCACCACACATTTATTTTACAGATAAACCAAATGTTCATTTTGCAGAATTTAATTTTGGTGCATTATTATTTAGTGAGTAAAGGAAAGGAAACGGTATTTTTTTCCTGTGCATGGACAAACCCAAAGCTGGGCTAGGTATGGAGACAGGGATTAGGGTCCCCAGGATACCTTGCTTTGATGTCCCTAAAGGGAAATCAGCTGACTACAGAAGAGACTTAGAATGTGAAGCCTTATTAGATAGGGATTAGAATCAGAGGGTTAGAGAGTTAGAGCTAGAAGAGACCTCAGAGGTAGCTAGGCATTATCACCATCACTGCCACCATCACCACCACCACTCCCTTACCATCACCACCACCAC
>NW_027185720.1:1925758-1953851 GCF_028583685.1 Petaurus breviceps papuanus
TCACCACCATGACCATCACCACCATCACTACCATCACCACCACCAGCGTCACTACCATCACCACCATCACCATGACCACAATCACCACCACCACCATCATGATCACCACCACCATGACCATCACCACCATCACCACCACCATCATCACCACCATCATCACCACCACCACCAGCATCACTACCATCACCACCATCACCACCCCCACCCCCATCACCATCACCACCCCCACCACCATCACCACTATTACCACGACCACCATCACCATGACCACCATCACTACCACCATCACCACCACCACCACCACTACCACCACCACGAGCATCACCACCATCACCACCATTACCATCATCACCATCATCACCACCACCATCATCATCATCATCTTAACATTTTTATAGTGCTTTACACATATTATCTCATTTTAATTTCCCAACAACCCTGGGAGGTAGGTGTTTTTATTATCTCTATTTTATAGATGAGGAAACAGAAATTAAGTTGGACAAAAGTTAAGTGACTTGCCCAGGGTCTCACAGCTAGCAAGTCTCTGAGGGTGGATTTGAAATGCAGTCTTCCTGGCTTCCTGACTCCATGTCCAGTCCTCTATCCATTGTGCCACCTTCCTGCCTCATTGTATACAGAACTTTAGACTTCTAGTCAGGAAAATCTGAGTTCAAATCCTCCTGCAGATACTTACTAGTTACATGATTCTGGACAAGTCATCCAACCTCTCTTAGCCTTAATTTCTTCATTTATAAAAAGAGGAAAATGATTGCACCTTCCTGCAAGGGTTGTTAGAAAGATAAATGGGGGCAGCTAGGTGGCACAGCGAATAGAGCACCAGCCCTGTAGTCAGTAGGACCTGAATTCAAATGCAGCCTCAGACACTTAACATTTACTAGCTGTGTGACCTTGGGCAAGTCACTTAACCCCAATTGCCCTGCCTTCCCCCCTCCAAAAAAAAGAAAGATAAAATGAGGCTATATGTGTAATCTAATTACATGCATTATTAATATATTAATATAAAATGTATAATTAACATATATTTACATATATAACATAATCATATATATGGCACTTTGGAAACTCTAAAGGAATGTAGAAATGTTAACTATTATTATTATTTAGTCCAATGCCTTCATATTTATAGATGAGGAAACTGACTCCTAGAGAGATGAAGTATTCTAAGGTTATGATGATAGGAAGCTGAGCTAGAATTTGAAAACAGGTTTTCTGACTCCTGGGTTCTTTTCACTGACTCTATGGTTCCTAGACCATTGTAACAGATTTTTTTTTTGTTTGTTTTGTTTTTTTCTCTTAAAGACCAGCCTTAACCCCAAATCACTCTAGCTCTCATTGCTTGGCCAACAATAGGTCCCAGGGCAAGCCCCACTTAGTGGTTTGGGCCCTGATTGGCTTAGAAAGAATGTAAATAATAATTGTTTTTGTTCTGTCCAGAGACCCTGAGGGTCTTCCCCTCCCAAATCTATTTTTTTTAAGAGGCTATTCTTTGCCTCATTTCTTAATAAGCCTAGTCACTGAATGGGTGCTGCCTCAGTCAAACTGACACGTGTTTAAGACCTTAGCTTGAAAAGGTCAAGGTCCCCCACTGTATCCTGAATTATCTCTAGTTGTCTTGATCCATATCTGGCCACTGGACCCAGAAGGCTCCAGAGGTGAAAGTGAGACTGGTGATTTTGCACAGCCCTCCCTCACTTAAATCCAATTCACTTGCCTGTCATGGAATCATCTCCCTGGTGTCATGGTCCTCTTCAAGAACAAAGGACATGGGGCAGCTAGGTGCCCCAGGGAAGAGAGCACCCACCCTGAAGTCAGAAGGACCTGAGTTCAAACCCGGCCTCAGATACACTTAACTAGCTTGGGCAAGTCACTTAACCCTAATTGCCATCCCCCCTCCAAAAAAAAAAAAGAATGAAGGACAAGCAGCAGCGACAATTGAACCAATATTTAATAAATAGTGTCAATGTTCAGTTGAGGGTACTAGGTAGACACTGTCCATTGTGGGTGTTGTTTGGAGTGATAGCAGCAGAACACTCATACCATTATTAACTGTAGCTCAGCTTAGGCTGTATGGCCGAAGAATACTCTGTCTCTAAATGCGAATGCAGATATCTGCTCCATGTCTTCTCTTTCCACTTTTCAGCTAACTCATGTTGCCACATAGGACAGTCTGGAATAGTGGAACTTAACAGGAGGCCTCTCGATAATTGCCACACTTGCTTAATGAGGAATAGTAGCCATTCATTCTTTCAGCTACTCAGGGATGATGCAGGTGCATGCTTTGAATGAGTACACAAGATTTCTCTGGAAAACTCACAGGAGTGGGATGCCATTAGGATAATGTCACGCCTGAAAGAAGAGGAGCCTGTTTCTTTTGCTGTGATATCCGTCATTTTGAAAAATCCAGGGGGCCCAAAGGATGGTCTCAGTTTTACTCTCTGAGATGACTTTATCCATGAGTTTTGAAAATCTCACAGCTTCTGACTCTCCTGTTACTACAGGGAGACCTCTGCTTATTATTTTTTAAAAATTAAAATATTCTGATGAACAAATATTTATTTTCCCTCCCCCTTACTACTTTGGGAGAAAAAAGTCTCCAACAAAACAAAACCTTTATAACAAATATGGCTAGCCAAGCAAAACAAATTCCCATGTCAACCATGTCCAAAAATACATTTCTCATCTTGCATCTCCAAATCTTAACTCATTGCTTCCTTTATTTGCATTGTTTCTCTGGGTTTTACAAAGTACTACCTTTAGGAATTTTTCATTTTCCTTATGCTTTTTTGAAAAAAAAAATATACTGTTTCTTCCCAATGACTTCCACCTCTACCCCTATAAACATTCCCTGGTTACAAAGGTTAAACCTTATACAAGCAAACTTATACATTACCTATGTCTGTCTGACAAGGTGTTCGTTGTTCTACACCTCTAGCATCGTATTTTTCACTGCCAATCCTCTGAAGGTAAGATTGCTCTCTGTGTTAATCAGAGTTCCAATGTCTTTCACATTTGTGTGCCTTTACATTATTGGGGTGATCATGTAAAGAAGACACTATCTTTCAACTGTTATGACCTTCTTTTTTTATGAGCAATCAGGGTTAAGTAACTTGCTCAAGGTTACACGGCCAGTTATTTCTGGGTGTGGTGCTAAGTGTCGGAGCCCGGATTCGATCCCCAGGTCATCCCGGCACTGGAGCCGGTGCTCTTACTTACTACGCCACCTGGCTGCCCCTGTTATGTCCTTCTTGAAAGAGGAATGCCATGGGGTGTATATTCCTCCAGTTTCTACCAAGTTCATTTTATGAAGATTTCAGACCTCACTGACCAATTTCCCAGGGCCAACTGCTCATTCCTTTTTTTAAACTTTTGCACTTAATAGTATTTGATTTTTCTAATTATATGTAAAGATAGTTTTCAACATTCATTTTTGTAAGATTTTGAGTTCCAATTTTTTCTCCCTCCCTCTCATTTCCCTTCCCCAAGACAGCAAGCAATATGATATAGGTTATACATGTACAATCATGTTAAATTTATTTCCACATCAGTCATGTTGTGAAAGAAGAATCAGAACAAAAGGGAAAAACCATGAGAAGGTAAAAAGAAAAAATAATGAAAATTGTATGTTTTGATCTACACTCAGACTCCCTAGTTCTTTCTCTGGATGTGGATAGCATTTTCTATCATGAGTCTTTTGGAATTGTCTTGGATCATTGTATTGCTGAGAAGAGCTAAGTCTATCATAGTTGATCATTGCACAATGTTGCTGTTATTATGTGCAATATACTCCTGGTTCTCCTTACTTCACTCAGCATTAGTTCATATATATTTTTCCAGGTTTTTCTGAAATCTGCCTGCTCATCATTTTTTATAGAACAATAATATTCCATTACACTCATATATCACAACTTCTTCAGCCATTCTCCAATTGATGGGCATTCCCTCAGTTTCCAATTCTTTGCCACCACAAAAAGAGCTGCTATAAATATTTTTGTACATGTGAGTCCTTTTCTCATTTTTATGATACCTTTGGGATACAGACCTAGTAGTGTTATTGCTGGATCAGAGGGTATGCACAGTTTGGTTGCCCTTTGGACATAGTTCCAAAGTGCTCTCTGAAATGGTTGGATCAGTTTATAGTTCCACCAACAATGCATTAGTGTTCCAATTTTCTGACATCTTGTCTAACATTTATTTTCTTTTTCTGTCATATTAGGCAATCTGATAGGTGTGAGGTGTTACTTTAAGAGTTGTCTTAATTTGCATTTCTCTAATCAATAGTGATTTAGAGCATTTTATATGACTATTTATAGCTTTAATTTCTTCATCTGAAAACTGCCTGCTTATATCCTTTGATCATTTATCAATTGGGGAATGACGTGTATTCTTATAAATTAGATCCAGTTCTGTACATGTTTGAGAAATGAGGCCTTTGTCAGAAACACTGGCTATAAAAATTGTTTCCCATCTTTCTGCTCTCCTTCTAATCTTGGTTGTGTTGGTTTGTTTGTGCAAGAACCTTTTAATTTAATGTATTCAAAACTATCTCTTTTGCATTTCACAGTGTTCTCTATGTCTTGTTTGGTCCTAAATTCTTCCCTTCTCTGTATATATGACAGATAAACTATTCCTTGCTTTCCTGATTTGTTGATGGTATCATCCCTTACATGAACCTTATTTTGACCTTATCTTGGTATAGGTTATGCGATGTTGGTCTATGCCTAGTTTCTGCCATACTATTTTCCAGTTTTCCCATCAGTTTTTTGTCAAATAGTGAGTTTTTATCCCAGAAGCTAGAGTCTTTGGGTATATCAAACAGAAAAGTTTTTCTGCATCTGTTGAGATAATCATATGATTTCTGTTAGTTTTGTTACTCCATATGGCCAATTATGCTGGTAGTTTTCCTAATATTGAAACAGTCCTGTTTTCCTGGTATAAATCCTGATATAAATTCCTGGTATAAATATAATCCCTGGTAATAGTGTATCATCCTGGTGATAAATTGCTGTAATTGCTTTGCAAATATTTTGTTTAAAAATTTTGCATCAATATTATTAGGGAAATTGGCCTATAATTTTCTTTCTCTGTTTTGACTCTTCCTGGTTTAGGTATAAGCACCATATTTGTGTCATAAAAGGAATTTGGTAGGACTCTTTCTTTGCCTATTTTTCCAAATAATTTATCCAGTATTGAAATTAATCGTTCTTTAAATGTTTGGTACAATTCACTTGTGAATCCATCTGGCCCTGAAGATTTTTACTTAGGGAGTTCATTGATGGCTTGTTTAATTTCTTTTTCTAAATTGGGGTTATTTAAGTATTTTATTTCCCCTTCCTTTTTTTTTAAAAAGCAATTGGGGTTAAGTAACTTGCTCAAGGTTACATGGCCAGTCATTTCTGGGTGTGTTGCTAAGTATCCGAGCCCGGGATTCGATCCCCAGGTCATCCCGACACTGGGGCTGGTGTTCTTACTCGCTGAGCCACCTGGTCGCCCCTAATTTCCCCTTCTTTTAATCTGGGCAATTTATATTTTTGTAAATATTCATCCTATTTACTTAGATTGTCAAATTTATTGGTATACAGTTGGACAAAATAGCTCCTAATTATTGCTTTAATTTTCTCTTCTTTGGTGATGAATTCACCCTTTTCATACTGGTAATTTGGTTTTCTTCTTTCTTTTTAAAAATCAAATTAACCAACACCAACTGGCCATTTTCTAGTGAATTTGTGAGGTCTGACAGCAGAATCAGCCCAAGTCTATTTAGGTTTGTAGACATCTTCCCACTGTCTTGTTTCTTCTTGAAATTATTCCCTCCACTTAGCTCAAACTCCCAGGGAGATAACATTACTTACAACAGCAGTCCTTACTCTGACTCCATTTTTAGGGTTGTATGGAGCCTTCCACAATATCACTCTAGGTATCTGGGTTATGGAGGAGAGGGAAAAAATTGCTTGTACTTTGCTCATGGCTTGAAGAAACAATTCTTTTTTTTTTTTTTTTGTAAGTGACTGAGAACATCTAAAGAAAAGGAAAACAGAGAGACCATAACAAAGAGGAGAGAGACCTGTCTCAGTGGTTTCTTCTTGCAGAAGTTTAATAGAACTCGCTCCAGGTGCAGGTGGTGACTTCCCTAAGTTTTGATTTTTTTAAAAAGATCCACATGTGCAAACACTCCAGAAGTAGTACATTTAATGAAAGCAGAAACTCTCATTTCCACGGAAGAGACAGAAAGCATGAGGCTTTCACATTCTGTAAGACTTAAAGACAGGCAAGATATAAGTTATACTTGGAATCTATAGAAATGATTATTTAATACAGTAAAATCTCCATTTTGACTAATTGGGAGGGAAATGAGTGACTTAAAACTACTTTTAAAAAAGAAATAACAATCATTACTTTCAAGCACACAAAAGTAACTGAAATGAAGCTAATGATTGCCCAAAGATGTCTTGAAGGGACCTATTTTATGAAGAGATAAAAATAGTTTATAATAGGCACATCAGTTATTTGTAAATCGAGCTTCCAAAGCTTAGAAGATTCTTGAAAACAGTTCCTTTTTAAATAAACATTCTTCTTTTCTTGAAATATAGTTTTCATCATTAATGTGCTGAGTTTAGTTACTTGAAAAAAAATTAAATGTACTTTTTATTGTGAGCTTTATCAGTAAACATAAATATTTCAATTCACAAAGAACAAAGAAGACAATTGTACATAAAACTATGAACTTTTGTTGTAATTCTTTAAAGTGTGCTAAATTTAATACGAGAGTAACAAAGACATCCTGTTTATTTTCCCTTTTAAGATTCTTTTTTTCTTTTTCTGTATATTTAAAATATTTTACTGGTGATTTTTTTTACATATTAATCACTGCTCACTAACTCCCTTCCCCAAGCACTTGTAACAAATATGTAAATCAAGCAATGTATTTCAACATACTGGCCATGTCTGAAAATATCTGTCTCTGTCTCCTACTGCTCTCCTAGGATGGTGGTGTCAAACTGAAATAGAAATGAATCCCCCCCTGGGCCATATATTGACTTAGAAAACCACAAGTTAACATTATCTATGTTGTATTTTTATTTATCTTGTTAAACCTGTCCCAATTACATTTTAATCTGGTTTGAGTTTCCCTGGGAGGTCTTAGAGGCAGCCTTTGTCCTGCATACTTCTAGCCTGACACCTCTGGGAGTCCATCAATCACTTCTCTTCCAGGAGGCAGGAGGCCTGTTGCATCATCAGCCTTCTGAATTATGATTGGTTACTCAGTTAAATCATTCTTTATAGATTGTAGAGAAGTCAACTTCAAATTGATTGAACATGTTTTCTAAATGAGCAGAGTCCAAATTGCAGAGATTTTACTAGAAGTTCAATTTCTCCTTTTCTGAATCAATGGTACCCATCAAAACACAATGTTGAAATTTGAATCGATCCCTCATTATGTAACACTTTGACTATTTCCTGTTAGTCTTCCTATAGCTAATTTTCTTGTACATTGTTAAATAAATGAATCTCTTTCTTTTCTTAAGGGGTTTAAGGACAATGTCTATCGACAGAGAAGAAAGTATTTCGTAGATGTGGCCATGAGTTATAAATAGTAAGTACCCATATTCTTTCTTGTGGCTTTGTTGCTTGCTTTTTAGAAACACACACACACACACACATACACACACCATGCTGTGTTAAATGAGAACTGGCTTCTCTTAGCTTTTAGTTTTCTAGAAGTATAAGTGAGCCTTTACATACTAGCCAGTGCCATGGAGACTTTAAGTGCCAACACTGATGCTTCCCATCCTGAAGTAATTGTAAAATAATGAGGGCTATGGGCCAAGTGCCAGATGCTACATATTCAATATTGTGTTCCTAGTTCCTCTAAGGTAAGGTGTTTTGTAAGCCTCTGCATGACTTTCCATCACTTTCTTGCCCTCCCTTGGCACTTAATGTAGGGTTTGAATAGGCAACTCTGGAAATAGGTCCTTCTTTTGTTTTTGCATAGATGTTTTAGTCATTCTCTTTCTCCTCACCCCTTTATTTCCTTCCAAGGAAGGCCTGACTATCTGGAGCAGCAAGCACCCCAGCGTCCCCAGGGTGGCTGCCAACACGGGTTCTTAGATCTGCTTTGATAAAGGAAAGCAACTCAAAATGGGTTAACAAGCTTACTTTAATCAATCAAACATATATCATTTACCTAGTTCAGGGGAAAAAGGTCAGCACCCCAAACTTCAGAGTATACAGACAGAATTATCAAGACAGACAGAGAAACAGATCAAGCAGACAGGTTTCCAAACTGTGCAATCATTACATCCATACCAAATCACAGTTACCAGAGAGGGGAAACATCAACATCTGGGTTTTTCAAAGCCGGGGGGGGGGGGCTCCCAACAACGGCTTCCCAGAGTCTCATCTGACCAAATCACACACCACTTCTCAAAGTGAGCCCCAAAACAAAGTCTCACATCAGGATTTATATAGCCTTCTCCTGGGTCAGAGAATGTGACAACGCTCCTGACCCACTGCCCAATCAAAAAGTATCTCCTGAGAAACAAGCCTCCCACCACAGGCCCCAGGTGCACTTAAGCCTAGGGCAGGGAAGATCTTAAAAATTTACATTTCCATTACACTATCCCAAAGGAAAGTTGTAGGAACCCCCTCCCCCCCACCAAGATGATGCAAAGGTGCCACAGACAAAATAGAAAACAAAATGTCCAATCCCTTAAAGCAAAGGGAAAAATCCCTGAGTGCTTAGAGTGGTGGTGGTAGTTGAAGGATGTGTGGAAAAACGAACCATTATGTATCTACTGTAAGACTGTTCTTCATTAAATGGGGAGTCTTAGACATGGGATGAAGTCAATGTACCTTGCTCAGTGGTAAGGTTACAAGTGTTAATTATGACTAGTGCAGATCTTTTAGAGAGGTTTCCTGAAAAATCATAGAAGAGGGAAATCATCTATTTTGTAATTTAAACAAAAATTGAGCACTTACCTGCATATGTGTAGACCATGATAAAAACCACTTTTCCCCCCTAATCTGACATATGAAGACCTATATTATCTGGTTATAGAAACCAATTAAATCTGTAATACATACAGTGAAGATTCATTCTTTCTAGGATACAAAACAGGAATGTAGCAATGTGGCAAAATGGGAGAGACAAGTTTCTGTTACTGTTGAGAACCTAACACTTGTCTCTATGCGAGATACCTGCCATTTGGAACAGACGGTAAAGGAGTTTTAACTCAGCCCTTTGTCTATCAACAACTTCTATTTGTCCAACACTTTCTTTTTCTCTTTTCGCCCTCCATGAATTCTTCATTCCAGCAACTGTAGCCAGGGTACCTTCATCACGGATAGAGAAATGGACTTTGAGTCAGTAAGACTTTGATTCCAATCTTGCCTCTGATACTTCCTAGCTGTGTGACCAGTCACTTAATCTCTTTAAACTTCAGTTTTCTCATATATAGAATTTGAGGGTTAGTCTCAGTGACCTCTAAGGTCCCATTCAGTTGTCTATCTATGATTTTGTGAAAATTGGCCATTGGATGATGAACTTTTTCAGTCATAGCAATAATCTAATTTTTCTAGCCACCCTATATTCTTTCTCCATCATGGTTCCTCTTACCTTCACTTTCAATCTCCCTGGTTGAAATTTGTAAAAGAGAAGTTAAGACCCAGCCCTGGTACATACACCTTTATAAGCAAAATGATATACAATGATACACTCATTGGGAAGCAAATGCCCACAATGATGCCATGTAAACAAAAAAGTCTTTGTTTTAATATGTAGCAATGGGATTAAATTCTATGAAGAGGCAATGGGGAAAACACTACAGTCTTGAATAGGGGTGGCTATGTGGTGCAGTGAATAGAGCACCGGCCCTGGAGTCAGGAGGACCTGGGTTCAAGTTCGGCCTCAGACACTTAAAAAAAAACACACAAAAAACTAGCCGTGTGACCTTGGGCAAGTCACTTAACCCCAATTGCCCTCCAAAAAGAAAGCAAAAAAAAGACTACAGTCTTGAATACTGATTTAATATCCCGATTTAATCTGTGTGATAATTCCCTCCACCAACATAGCCCCTTCTTGCCTTAGCTCTGACTCTTCATGAATTGCTGTGGCCAAAAAGAATTCATTAAGCAGTGGTCAGCTTTATGGTGATAAGTATCTCTGAAGGTAACTTTCCTTGTCCTTGGATGATGGGCATAAACAGTCCATTTCAGAACTTATTCTCAAAGCTTTTCTAGCTTAGTAAGACTTATCTGGTTTGTGCTTCGTTTGACGTAGCGTTTGAGAATTCTAGTTACCTCCACACCATCTAGCGTCATCAGAATCAGACTTTAGAGGAAGAAGATAATGCATTTTTAAGGATTTGGAAAGATCTGGGTTGTAGAATCTAATTTCCTGAAGACTTTTAAGGATAACTTAGTATTACTTAAGGTGAAAATCAGCTTTGGGACAAGAAGAACTGTCCAGTTGACCCCACAAGTTGTTTAGACTATGCTATAAATATAGATAAAGGATCAATGAATAGCCTGGGGATTCTTGAGGCCTTTCTCAAAGATATGAGATAATTCTGAAGAATGCAATGGGCAAATGGAAGAAATAAGATCAGGAAGAAAGTTAATATTGTAGTTTGGGGCCTAGGATGTGTGTGACATGAACTCTTTAGACAGTCTGAAGGGTATGGACCCTTTCTCAGAATAATGTTTTTAAATGCATAAAGGAAAATACATAGATGACAGAAGGGGTCATTATTTTCTGGCAGAGCCTAGAAGCAGAAAGGAAATAGCATGAGACCATAAGTTTCATGAGATATATGTGGCATGTGTTGGCACAGTAGACAGAGCTGAGCTTAGAGTCAGGAAGAACTGATTTCAAATCTGGCTTCAGATGCTCACTAGCTGTGTGACCTTGGACATGTCACTTCATCTCTGCCTTTTTCAGTTTTCTCAACTGGAAAAATGGATAATAACAGTACTTATCTCATCGGATCATTATGAGGATCAAATGAAATAATAATTGTAAAACACTTAGCACAGTGCCTGGGACATACTAGGAGCAAAATAATTGCTTATTCCCTTCCCTGCTTCCCTTCCTGGTAAAGTCTAGAAGCAGGAAGGAAATAGCATGATAGTATAAGTGTAAGAAATCATAGAGTTGTAATGGACTTAGGAGCCATGTAATACAATTCTCTCCTTTTATAGATGAGGAAACTGAGTTATGTAAATTAAAATCATACAGAGGACTAAGAAGGGGAAGTCATTCAAGTTTTAATGAAGTAGATCCTAGGGTAGAAGTAGAAAAAAGCATAGCATTTTACAAATTTCGAATATCACCTAGTCCAACTCCCTTATTTTAGAGATAAACGAAATGTAAAGTGATTTGCCCAAGTCACATAGATAAGTAGCAAAACTGGGGTTGAAAACAGAGTCTTCTGGATCCATATGTATTCTACTATGAGAGAATGAGGCACGAACAGCTTTAATACTTTGGAGTGGTATAATTGACTTTGTATTTGGCTCTCCCAGTCTTCCTTGGTTGGTCAGTGGTAGGATAGGAATGATGAGAAAGGGAGAGAAAGACATGGCCAAGCTCCCTCTTATGAAGGGAGTACAGTGAGTTAGTAGAAGGGACCAATTAAGAGGAAAGAGGGATCCAGGGAGTGAGTGGAAGGACAGAGAAAGGGATCCTTATCTTACCTCTCCCTACAAAGTCATTGCTGTTATTGTTGTTGATACTGGCTGGAATTGTGGCATAGTTAAGGTTGTATGGAGCTTGTGGTCCCAGGGTCTTCTAATCCATGAGGCCAGGGACATGTGCTCTATAGGGAGATTTTACTTTATAGAGATGTAAATAACTTTTAAAGGGGTAATGGCATGTCTTACATGGTTAAATGGCTGGGTTTGGAGTCAGGGAAATCTAAATTCAGATCCTACCATTGACACTTAGTTGTTATGGGAGTTGAAACAGGTCATTTCATCTCCTGGAACCTGTTTCCTCATTTATAAAATAGGCATAATAGCACCCTGCAATGGTAATGGGAATTTGAAGATCTTCCCTGCCCCTTAATAAACCTAAGGGAATTTGAAGATCTTCCCTGCCTTGAAGATATACCCTGCCACCTAATAGGCTGAATATAATCACATGGAGCCTGTGGTGGGAGGAGTTTGCTGAAGGGTGGAGCAGAGCCCACAGGAAACTGGGAGTCAGAGCAGCTAGACTGGAGGGAGGAGAGGACGCATCTGAGGGAGACATTTAGGCTTGTAAGTAAATGTTGGTTTGTGGGAAGGCTAAAGGATGCTGTGGCTCTTTGTGCTGTTATGGCTTATTAACTTCTTTGCTACTATGATGGAATTGGCTTACTGCTTTTGTGATTCGGTTTTCTGGTGTCTGAATAAATGTTTTGCTTCTGTCTTCTAAATGGAGAATCTGTTATATGTTAACAATTGAGCACTCTGTAGGCATATTTATAGTGATCGTTGGTGCTGTGAATATTGCATTGGTGCTACACACTCATAACAACTACATAAGGTTATTGAGAGGCTTAAAGGAGAGAATCCATGGAAAAAGCTTTATATACCTTAAAATACTATGTAAATTTCAGCTATCACCATCATTATTAGTGCAGGAGAGTTAGAAGGGGGCAAAAATGTTGGAAAGAGTCTAAGACATTCACAGACACAAATGAAAGGAGCTCTCTTTAGTTACTTACTAATTGTATGGGGGGGTATCAGAAAGAGGGAAGTACATTTCCTGTTATAAGAGCCCACAGAAAACTAAGGATGAAGATATTTTGGATTAGTACCCACTTATGACTACATTTCATGAGTCCTCAATGATGTGTGTGATTTCACTAGCCAGCCAGAAGACACAGTTAATTCAAGAGAAAAGACTTACATGGAGTGACAAAAAAAGATTCCTGATATTCTCATGGGTGTGTGTAGTTCCACAGGTTACCACATAACCAGTGACAGAGGGCACATAGACATAGAACGCATGTTACCAAAAACCTTCATGGAGAACACACATAGATGATACATGGTATGCATGCATGAGTGCGTGTGTGTGTGCACCCAGCCAGGGTTACTCACAATTTTGAACAAGCAGAGCTGCCAACACTCTCAGTTGATACTACCATACTACTCTTTGCTGTGAATAGTTAAATTCTCTTCTGAGCACTGAGTAGATCCTTTGAGTGTGGGTGGTAGTGGTGGTAGGAAGCAGAGATGGACATAAAATAGAGAGGGAGTTGGTAGTATATCATAGAGGCCATGGGAAATGCTCCAATCCACTCAAGCTATCTATAGATTTGGGAAGAAAGTTCAATGAGATACAGTTTGAGGTATCTGAAAGTGAGTGAAAATGCAGAAAACAGATTCAGCATAATATATCTTGAAGCAGTAACCAAGAAACCCCCTCCTGTAGCATTAGTGATGAATAGCAGTGTTTCCTATGGCATCCTTGAAAGGATAAAATGAGAATAGGAGTCAACACAAGCAGAGAAAAATGAAAAATCTCTCTCTGCATGGAAAACCAGTAGAGGAAAATCTATGTTGCTGTGATTCTGAAAAAGAAGAGGAAATGTAAACATGCTGAGAGCTGTCAATAGATGAGACTCTGGTGAGTTTCAAGATTGACATCTCTGCATAGAGACATGATTAACCACCCTCCCTTAGATGTCCATAGGATGTTAGACCATGAGCTCTAGAAAGATCCAACTGGTTCATCAATAACTTAGGGGTTGTTCGTTAGCACTAATATTATTCTTTATAGAAAACCCAAGCCTGCAGGGCATAACTTCTGAAATTATTTTTTGAAAAAAGATGTCAAGTGTACTTCCTTTAATGAATGAAAATTTAACATAAAAGTGATTAGAAAATATCTCACTGGTTCTGAGGGAAGTTCAAAGGGCAAGTGGTATTTGGAAGAACAGAAAATAATAGCAAAATGATGGCTGGTGCCAGGGGGGCTATAGCAATCAAACTTTCTTTGAAGTTTTCCTTTTTCCTTTATCTGGTACCATCATGTGTTGGTCTTGGGACTCATTCTCTGGTACTTCCCTGGGTTCTTTGGTTATCATAGCTTTGAAAAAAAAATCAGCTATACATTTAATGGGCAGCAAGGGATGCAATGTTTCTCTCTATCTTACTGCTTAAAAAGGGACTCAGACTTTGCCTCAGTTCTTTTAAATTTATTTTGAATTTCATCATGATTTTTCTATTAGCTTAAGTTAAAGTGAACTTTACTTTTCTTCCTCCATAACTTGAATTTAATCACTGTTACCTCTGAGTACTTGAGTATCTATGATTCTTAGGCATCTGTAGTATAAGCATCTGGGTCAATGGATTGGTAAGATAAATGAGACAAGTCCAACATTCCAAAGTCCAGATGAATGGTTTAGTATTTGAATTGATGCTGGATTTCTTCAGCTCCCGTCCATCAGGAAATCTCTCGGAATGGGAAAGGACTTTAGAATTCATCTAGTTCATAATTTTTTCCCCAGTATGGGAGTTTTTTGCATGGTATTCATGACAGTTGATCATACAATTTCTACCTAAAGAGCTCCAATACCATTCTAAAGTACTTGAAGAGCTCACAGCCTTCCAGGGCAAACCTGGTCTATTTGAGGGATGTCATTGTAGTTTTCATCTATTTTCTTGGTTCTATCTTTTAGCAATACAAGAACAAGTCCTCTTGTCAAGGCAAAACACTTAACCTCTGCCTCAGTTTCCTCAAATGTAAAATGGGGACGCTAACAGCATTTACTCTCAGGGTTGTTGTGAAGATCAAATGAGATAACATTTGTAAAAAGAACTTAGCACGTAGTAGTCCCTAAATGAATGCTTATTTCCTTCCCTTCTCTCACCCATTAGTGGATAGATGCTTTTGCCAATGCTGCATAGCAGCAGCTGGAAACAAAAATGTTTGCCACATGTAGTTGTGGGCATCATTATGCGTGGATTACTACCTGACTTTGTTGCCCCAAATCATAGTTGGGCTTTTGGAAGAAACTGCTATATATCCCCCAGTAACCCAGTATGACCCCCTGGGAGGCTGTGAAGTGGAATGAAACCAACACCATTGGATTCAGATTCGAACCATAGTCACCAATAAATCCTTCCTTCCTCATTCTTGATTCTTCTATTTGTAAAGCCAGGTGACACAGTGGATAGAGTTCCAGACTTGAAGTCAGAAAGACCTGAGTCCAAATCTGGTTTCAGACACTTGCAAGCAGTGTAACTCTGAAGAAGTCACTTAACCTCTGACAGCCTCAGTTTCCTGATCAATAAAATGGGGGTGATAACACTCCCTGCTTTCTGGGGTTGTGGTGAGAATAAAATGAGATAAAGTGCTTTGCAAACCTTAAAGAACTATATAAATGCTAGTTATTATAATCATTATTATTATTACTAAACATATTTGAAAAGAGCAGTCTAGTTCAAGTCACATCCTGGCTTGATGTGGGGGAAAGTATTGGCCTTAGGAGTCCTAGAACTTGAATTCAAATCCTTTCTCTGATGCTTAGTGCCCATGGGAATCTAGGCAAGTTCCCTTCCCCTTCCTGGGCTTAGGTTCGTCATTAATGGATTGGACTAAAGGTGTCTGAGGTCACTTTGGACTCCAAATCTATGATCTCATTATCATTTCAATAGATTTTTAATGACTATAGCACAGAGCCAAGTTTTAGGGGGACAAACAATTCTCCTTGACATTCAGTAAGAGATCAATTTTTTTTTCAGTCGTTTTTCAGTCTTTCCCTACTCTTTGTGACGCCATTTGGGGTTTTCTTGGCAAAGATACTGGAATGGTTTGCTATTTCCTTCTCCAGCTCATTGTACAGATGAGATCCATATCTCATTAAAATTGAAGTGATGATGCCAGGTCCCTCTTCTTACCATGCTAGAGGAAGGCATTTCTTGAATCCCATCTTCTCATTCATAGCCCCAAACAAAAATTGACATATGGGAAAAAATATTTGTTAGAGATCCCACATAATCCTATCCGGTTTAAGGGCACACTAAAGACCTCTGAAACACAACAAGGCAGCATCTGAATATGGAATTCATAGACCTTGCGATGAATATATTAAGCTTCAGGACAGACGTCCCTTGTCTCAGGAAGGCTTTTAAGCTGCTGGTGAGCTCGACAGCTGTCATGCTGGTCACAGGTTGGCACGGCAGGAGAATGGCCCCTGGAGTCATTGCTGCCACATGTCAGTAAACAGAAAACGAAGACAAAGCATCATCAGATAAAAATGAGTGTCAGTTCTAGGCTTTGGGCAATGTGATTTGTTTTGGCCACTGAGTAAATAATTTGGCTAAAGTTATTCCCCAGCAGAATTCTAGATTAGAATGAGAGTAGTACATACAAGTAAGGTAGGTAGCATTATAGGGCACGTGTTTAGAAGGATGTGGAAGAGGGCATTGGATATGCTACTTTTATTTTATTACAGGACTGGACTTGTGGTTTAATTGGTGTGGGGGAACTTCCGGTGTGCAAACTCTTTCTACTGTTACAGGTCAACAATTCACCCATAACATATCATATGAATGAATGAGGAAAACCATTAAGCATTTATTTATGTTCCAGGTATTATGTTAGCATTAACTCTACAATTTATAGTTTTAGAGAGTTTGCTGGGGCCTCTGAGAAGTTAAATGGCTTGTCCAAGGTCACAGAGCCAATATGTGTCAGAGGAAGGACTTTAAGCATAGGCTTCCTGACTCCAAAGTCACTATACTACATACTTGTTCTCATCTTTTCAGGAAAATGTTAATTTTTAACCAATATCTTTTATTTTTATATCACCTTCATTTCTAAACACATCCCTCCCTACTATCTTATCCAGTGAGCTGTTCTTTGTAACAAAGAATATAAAAAGAAAGAAAAATTACTGAGAAAAATCAAATGCATCAATTGAATCTGATGGTATATGCAATGGTAGAGACAGCTCCACTACAAACGATCACATGGACTATATGTGCCTGACCTGTAAAGCCCCCTGAGCTCATATATTGGTCTGATCAGCCACCGTCAGGCACACTGTACCTTGACCCTGAAATAGTGATGTCATTTTGATTCTCTTTGAGTAAGGATGACAACAACCAACCATGTGCAGTGTTAGATGCATTTTCTCATCTCTTCTCTGGGACCAAGTTTGATCATTAGAATTAAACAATCTTCAGGGTTTTGTTTGTTCTTTCTGTGTATGCTGATGTTGCCATATTGTTTTCCTGGATTTGCTTATTTCATTTTCTATGAGTTCACATGTCTTTCCATGCTTCTTCTCTCTAGTCATTATATTCATTTTTTTTTCAATCATGTCTGACTCTCCATGACTCCATTTTCTGGCAGAGATACTGGAGTGGGTTGCCATTTCCTTCTTCAGCTCATTTTACAGATAAAGAAACTGAGGCAAACAGGACTAAGTGACTTGCTTAGAGTCACACAAATCTGAGGCTTGACACTCTATCCACTGTGCCACCTACCTGCCCTATTGTTTTTTTTAATAGCACAATAATATTCCTCACATTCATATACCATAATTTGTTCAGCCATTTCCTAACTTAAAACATTTATTTTGTCTAGTTTTGTCACTACAAAGAATAATTTTATGAATCTTTTGATGTATATGGGACCTTTCTGTAGCTGATCTTTTTTTTTTCTAGCAGTGTCAAAGGATTTAAACATTTTTAATCTTTTTCTTAACATAACTCCAAACTGCTTTCCAGAATGGTTAGATCAATTCACAACTCCACCAAAAAGTATGTGTGCTCATCTTCCCACAGTCTTTCTAACACAGACTATTCCCATCTTTGTTATCTTTGCCAGTTTTCTGAGTGTGAGTTGAACACTTAGAGTCCTTATGATGTGCATTTCTTTTATTATTAGTGATATGGAACCAACTTTCATGTGACTGTTAATAACTTGTAGTTCTGAGAATTGTTTGTTCATATCTTTTGACCACTTATCCATTTTGAAATGACTTGATCTCATATGTTTCTATTAATTACTCATATATGAGCTATCAGACTCTTATCAAAGGTAATTGATGTAAATATTTTGTTTGTGCAAAAGCTATTATTTTATGTAATCAAAATTATATCTTTTTTGAGCAACTTGGCCCCTTGTTGCTTTTTATCCCTTGTTTTGATAATTTTTTAAAAATAAATACACATATTTGTAATGCTAGAAAATTTGACTTTCTTTTATACCATTTTTTTGGGGGGGGAATTAGTCAGGTCACACATTATAGTGAAGGCTAAACACTTTTGCTGGATCCCCAGAAGGCTCAATTTTAAAATGTTGCCTTGCCCTGAAACCAATGCTTTTCCAAGGTCTTCCGTTTGGGAGATTTCTAGTTTCTGTGTTGGAAGGATATACCATATCTCACATATACCCATGTGAGAATTCAACTTTGTCTCTAAATTTGAGAATAACCCATGATTATTTTCTCAGAAGCCATTTGCAAACATGAAAGAACTCAGAAGAATAACCAGGGTGGGCCCACCTCTAAACTTCCAGAAATAACAGTTGACTTCAACATTTCTCATTTTGTGCCAGTATGGACTTGATTTATGGATCTTGGTTATGGAACACAGCCTTATTATAAGGAATACCAAGGGCTACTTTAACTTCTTTTAGATAGGCTAATCTTAATTAGAAACATTATAAATTAGAGGTAGAGGATGAATGAGGTGGGGCTGCCTGTTCTTCATTAGCTTGGAAGGAAATGGATTGGCTGGTGTAATGTATCTACCTTCACTTATATTTCTTCCATCAGTCCCATTGCCAGGAAGTCATTGTGATGGATCATGGAGTCTATGATTATAGGAGACCAGGCTTTTTTCTTCCTGCCTCTATTTTGCCTTGCTGAGGAGTGCCACCTCAGAGGAATGATAGGTTTTCTTTCTGACTGAACTCACTTTATCCTGTTCCATTATTCCACATTGATTTGCTTTCTGGGTTTTGAATAAAGCTAAGATAATATGTAGCTTGTGGGAGTTCTTTGTGACTCCCCCATAAACTACATTTGCTTTAATTTCTATGAAATAGAGTGGTAAACTTCCAAAACTAAACATTTAGAAGGTGGAGGCCATTTTCCAGATCTCTCAAAATCTAAGGATAGTTATATTGGAGGCTTCCAAAGGTGGAACTCTCACAGAGTTCAGCCTTTGGCTTTTAAAGAACCAATAGTAGCATTTTTAGGTTATCAGACTTGAAAATAATGACAATATATTTATTACTGATGCTTTCTTTCTAGTTGTTTGCCTCTAAACATATAAAAGATGCCATTTTTAAATTTTATTTTTTTAAGCAATTGGGGTTAAGTAACTTGCTCAAGGTCACACGGCCAGTTATTTCTGGGTGTGGTGCTGAAATCTGAGCCCGGATTTGATACAGGTCATCCTGACACTGGAGCCAGTGCTCTTACTCGCTGAGCCACCTGGCCGCCCCTAAGCAATTGGGGTTAAGTAACTTGCTCAAGGTTACATGGCCAGGGGTTTCTGGGTGGGTGCTAAGTGTCTGAGCCAGGGATTCGATCTCCAGGTCTTCTCAACACTGGAGCCGGTGCTCTTACTCGCTGTGCTACCTGGCCGCCCCAATGCCATTTTTTCTAAGTGTTTACAGGGACTAGACCTGTGATTTCACTTGGGGTGAGGGAATGATTTCTATCAATGTAGATCAGTAATCTTTCTGTAACCTATAGCTTTAAAATACCTGGAGCAGTGATGTCAAACTCAAATAGAAACAGAGTGCTAAACTGTCTACAAGTATCTCTCCAGTTGTGTACTGACTTAGAAAACCACAAATTGCCATTATCTATTTTTTATTGCATTTTAATTTATTTCGCTTATTTCCCAATTATATTTTTGAAAATAATTTTATTGATATCTTCTATTTTTTAAATCACCCTATAAGTGCCCCTCTCCGCCTCCCTGAGAGCCATCCTACATAACGAACAGTATTTTTTAGAGAAGAAAAAAAATTAGCATAATTGATCAATACACTGAAAAAGTTAAAAAACATGTACAATGTGTAATACCTGTGGACCTCCCACCTCCATGAAGGGGTGGGTTGGGGTTACCTTCTCAGATTTCTTCATTCAAGTTCTTTTGATCTTTATAAATTTGTTGCACTTATTTTTGATTTTTTGGCATGTTATTGTTCTTTTCTTTTACATTATTGTAATTATTGTGAATATTTTGTTGGTTCTACTCTGCATCAGTTCATTATAGATCTTTGTATACTTCCCTTTTTTTCATCACACACATAATTTCTTACAGCACAGTAATATTCCATTACATTCATGTGCTACAGTTTGTTTAGCCTTTTCCCAGTCAATGAGATGACTTTGTTTTCATTTCTTGGCTGTTACAAAAAGTGCTACTATAAATATTTTGGTGTATATGGTGTATATATTGAAGGCTTCCTTGGGGATTATGTATGAGTCCAATGGATTCTTTGGCTCAAAGGGTATAGAAGTTTTATTCACTTTATTTGCATAATTCCAAATTACTATCTAAAATAGTTGTACCATTTTATAGCTCTACCAACAATGTATTAGTGTACCTACCCTTCCACGACTCCTCCAATGTTGACTTGCCATGTTTTATCATTTTTGCCAATTTGCCGGATGTGAGATAAAACCTAAGGATTGTTGTGATTTGCATTTTCCTTATTTTTAGTCATCTGGAGCATTTTTTAAAATGTTATTGTGAATACTTTGCTATTTCTCTTTGGGGAAATCTATATTTTATACATCTTGGATAGCAATTCTTATCAGAGAAAGTTGATACAAAGATTTTTTTCCATTAAACCTCTTCCTCTATTATCTTACATGCATTAATTTTGTCTATGAAGAGCATTTGCAGTTTCAAGTAATCAAAGTTATTAATTTTATGTTTTATAATTACCTCTATTTCTTGTTTGGTTAAGAATACATTTCTTACCCAGAGTTATGAGAGGCATGTGATCTATTTCTCTTTTACTTTTTTAATAGTATGATCTTTAATATTAAGATCACATATCCATTTAGATTGTATTGTGGAGTATGTAAAGTGTTTGTCTAAGTCTAATTTCTACCAGTTTTCCAATTTTTCTAGCAGTTTTTATCAAATAAAGAATTTTTTAAAACTAGGCATTGTATGTTTTCCACTTTAGCAAGCACTAGGTTATTGAGTTCTATTATTTCTGATTCTCCCTTGTCTGGTCCATTCTATTGATTTAACTTTCTCATTTTTAACCATTACCAGATAGTTTTGATGACTGCTGCTTTATAATATAGTTTGAAGTCTTTAAGTACTATTTCCCAAAGAAGCAGAGACTTCTTATCATCATATCTCTTGATCTGCTAGACCTTTTGTTTTTCCAAATTAATATTGTTTTTATTTTATCAAGTTCTATAAAGTATCTCCTTAGTAATTTGATTAGTATAGCATCAAAAGTACAAACTAATTTTAGTAGCATTGTAATTTTTATTATATTGACACAGCCTAGCCACGAACACTGAATATTCCTCCAGTTATTAAGTTCTTTGTTTCTTTAAGGAACACTTTGTAATTGAATTTCTGCATGTCTCTTTGTGCCTTGGTAGGTAGATGTTTTATGCATTTTGTAGTTCTTTGAAATGGAATTTCCCTTTCTACTATTTAAGTCTTATAAAAACTAAGAGTTAGGTTGACTTTTCCATGATAATACATTTGCTGGTAATAATAGTAACAAATATTTATACAGTACTATAAGGCATAACTAGGTGGCACAGTGGACAGAACACCAATCCTGGAGTCAGGAAGAGCTGAATTCAAATCTGACTTCAGATACTAACTAGCCGGATGACCCTGGCAAATCATTTAGCTGAGTTTGCCTTATTTTCCTCATCTGTAAAATGAACTGGAGAAAGAAATGGCAAACCACTCCAGCATCTTTGCCAAGAAAACCCCTAATGGGATATGACTGAAACAACTGAACAACAACAACAATAAAGTTTGCAAAGTGCCCTACATATAATTTTTTAAACTTTTTTTTGGAGGGCAATTGGGGTTAAGTAACTTGCCCAAGGTCACACAGCTAGTTAAGTGTCTGAGGTCGGATTTGAACTCAGGTCCTCCTGACTTGACTCCAGGACTGGTGCTCTATTCACTGCACCACCTTGCCTACATATATTAATTCATTTTACATTCACAACAATCTTGGAAGATAGGTGTTATTATTATCCCCATTTTACAGATGAAGAAACTAAGGCAGAGAGAGGCTAATCAATCAATCAACAGGCATTTGTTAAGTACTTACTATATGCCAGACACTGTACCAGGCCCTGGAAAGGTTAAATGACTTGCTTGGAATTCCACAGCTACTAAGTGTCTCAGGCCACATTTGAACTCGGGTCTTCCTGATGCCAAGTCCTGTATCTTGTACCATGTTACCTCTAAGCAACTTACTTATTCTCCTTGAGGTTCAGTGTCCTCATCTGTAAAGTGGGTCTAATAATAACTGCAGAACCTGCTTTACCAGGTGGCCGTGAATATTGGATGAGGTAGTGTATGCTTTGCAGACCTTCAAACACTGTCTAAATGCTATCATCTTTCTCATCATTGTCATCTCTATTATTATAATTGCATACATTAGCTATGTCCATGTTAATATGTTAGATCTTCTCTCCCCGCCCCAACTCCATTGCTCTGTTTGCATAATGAAAATTACTTCTTTAAAATGTGAAGAGGGCTTTTTGCTGGAAGAGAAAATGATGAGAAGCCCTATCCTGTGATACTTAGGACAAATGAGAGCAAATAATTTCCAAGAGTTTCTTATGTATTCACTCCCCTCTGAGGCTATGCCCGTGCCAGCTGTTTATTTTCATTATGTTTATTGTGGAGACAGTCCTGATATTAACAACGTGAATAAAACAAACAAACATTTTTGTTTGCTACCTTTGGAAAGCTCTTTAGGGTCCATAAACTCATTTAGGAAAACTTGATTGTGTAAAACTCATTTACAAAAGCAAATAAAATATGTGATCAGGGATGTAGCTTACCTAGCTGGCATAGAAAATGGGTTAAAATGGAGACCAAGTTCCAGTTTTACTCCATAGTGAGTGTCAGGAACCATAACTCCCATTTACTGAACACTGAGTCCATTTTTAGTGAAGCCTCAGGATACATGGGATTACTTGATGTAGGCACTAAAGAAACCCAAAATGAGCTTATGGAAACACAGAATCTGAGTCAGAAGGGATGTCAGTGATCATCTGGTTCAACCTTTTTCTTCTACATCTCTGACAAATGACTATTCATCTGTAATTTGAAGATTTCTGGTAATTGGGAACACAATGACTCTGACTCCCATCTACTTCTGCACTGATTGTTACATTTTTCCTTATTTGAACCTATGTCTCTTTACAGATTTAGCTGCTGTTATGTTTGACTCAACTGAATTCACTGAATCTCGGGTTTTCTTTTTTTTTGCCTTTTGGAGGGCAATTGGGGTTAAATAATTTGCCCAAGGTTACACGGCTAGTTTTGTGTGTGTACATGGGTAGTTTTGTGTGTGTGTGTGTGGGTGTTAAGTGTCTGAGGCTGGAACCAAACTCGGGTCCTCCTGACTCCGGGGCCAGCACTTTACTCACTGCACCACCTAGCCTCCCGCTAAATCTCGTTTTTTAAAGTCAGATGGTTAATTGCTGAGCTTTGCTTATTTGTGGGATCCTTGTAGTAAAAAGGAGAAGATAGTCCTGGTGTCTTGAAAACATACAAGTGGAGGTTTATACTCAAAGAGTTGGAATTTCAGGGAAATGAATCCATGCTTAGCATGTTTGGGGTGTTCCAGTCTCTTGATGTACAAGTGGCCATCTCCTCTTGTGATAACATGGAAAACTCCAGTTGTTACTAGGCCAATGTATCTGGAAGGAGGTAAGAATGTACAAGAGATGGGAAAAATGGCAAGAGGAAAATTACTTTTGAGGTAAAGTTAAAGATGACAAAACATAAACAGACATTTTCTGTGAAAAAGATTGTATATGTCCATGTGTTTGTGTGAGTATAGGAGACCATAATCTCAATATGGCAACCAGAATTGCTCCCGTAACCTGAGGCTTCACTAAAAATGAACTCAGTGTTCAGTAAATAGGAGTTATGGTTCTCATGTTGCCTACCTTGCTCAGGCTGTGTCTTGAATATTGTGTTTTCTTGGGGTGCCACATTTTAAGAAAGTTATTGATGAGTTATTGAGTATGTAGAGGAGGGCAGGCAAGGTGGTGAAAGGGCTCATGGTCAGTTCAATTAACTGGGGATGATTAACCTGGAGAAGAGAAGACATAAAAGGGGAGGGGAAAACCATACTTGAAGGGCTGTAACGGGGGTAGGAAAAGTGATTATATTTTTTCTGATCGCCCACTTCCCCCATTCATCAGAACGACAAGCAATAGCTTAAAGTCAGTGTCAGTCAATAAATACTTTTGTACTATGCTAAATGTTGGAGATGCAAAGAAAATTAAAAAACAGTTGCCTTCAGGGAGCTTCTATCTGAATAGAGGAGGTAATATACAAACGACAACTCTCTGGTAGAATTACTAATGAAGAAACATGTTGAAAAGATGTGGATGGGGAAGACAGAAGGGGATTCAATATAACCTATAGGCTGGAAAATCAATCAGGCCTGAAATAATTAAAAATTGATTATAGTGAATGAGCTGCTTTCAAATAGTCTATAATAAAATAAATTAGGAAATATGTCCAGTCTTATAAGGATTTTTTCCTCCCTAGTCCCTTAACTAACTCTCTGCTTATCTTTTACTGCTTGTTTGTTTTTTGCTAAGGAAGGGGATCCTGCTGTCCTAAACAAAAACAAAAAACAAGAAACGCCAATACCAGTCTCTTTTATATTTCCAGCCAGTTACACTATCTTAAAACAGAGAGTATCACTCGTATCCAATATCCTCTCCCTCCACTGGATGAGTGAATCATCATTGCTTTAATGGGAGCTGTTCTAATGATAACCCTAGTGGAAAGGCTGCATCTCACTTATGAATTCTAGCAGCAGGGCTCTGGGAGACAGCCCGGAGTTATCATCATGATCAAATATTTTTCAGTCCCTAAATTTGAAAAATATGTAAGAAAAACAGACGGTCGTTGGCTGGGTCTCAAGAGGAGGGGGTGGAACGAAACAGTTGGACGCAGTAGAAGTATTGATGCTTGTTCATCTCACTGTAGGGGGAACTCCCCTCAAGTCACTCTTATACTGATAAGAACACTACAGAAAATAAAAGAAAATACAAGTCTATACAATATTAAAAAAAAAAGATTTTAAAAGGTCAACCAAATTTGAGTTTATAAAAAGTTTTTTCCCCCCAAAATATAAAAGAAAATGTAAAACATTTTGTCCTTTGATAGGTATTAAATGTACTTATATATTGATCATGGATTCATATGAATCAATTAATAACATACTTGTTTGCCATTCATAGTCAATCTTGTTTATTGTTTAATAACAGACCAAACTAAGAACATTGGAGATAGATATTTTTATTTTTTGCCAAGGATATATTATTGGATTTTATTTGTCAAATCTGAGGTTAGCTAATTAAAAAAATAACTGTTATAATAAGTTTACAGCTTACATGTAGAATCTGCATCTATGCCTTATAAAGCAGTGTGGCATAGTGGATAGAGAACTGGCATTGGACCCAGGGAGACTTGCCTCTCACACAGAATATTTGTGGGACCCTGGGCAAGTCAATTTGCTTTTCAGTGCTCTAGGCAACAACCTAAGACCAAAAGTTGCATACGAGTTGCTAGCTTCAATTGGCAGAGAAATTTCTCTCATCCTGAAGTCACCTAAATCAGAGAAATCACAAGCCCAGTCCCGATACCTAGCTATATCTTAGTGCCAATTATGTTAGTTCACATGTCTTTCCCTTACTTCTACTATCCAGCACACTTGTATTTTTTAGGTACTGTGTTGCTTAGCTGAAGCGACAGGTAAGGATGATGAATCCATTCACTTGTCCTTTGGGATAACTAAGCCATCCAGGAAAAAATATGGCTGCCATAATTTCCAACATATTCCTACTAGATTCCCTTCTTTCCTTCCTCCCTCCTTTCCTTCCCTCCCTTTCTTTTTTCCATTTCTCCCTCAACCTCCCTCTCTCTTCCCTTCTTCTCAGTCTCCCCACTCCCCTTCCTTTGTTTCTCTCCTTTTCTCTTTTCTTTTTCCTTCCTCCTTCTCCTCATCTCTTTCTCTTCCCCATTTCTTTTTGTTTCTTTCTCTCTCTTTCCCCTTCCTTCTCTCTTTCCTTTTTTCTTCCTCTCTCCTTCCCTGTCTTCCCCTTCTCCCCTTATTCCTCTTTCCTTTTTCCTCATTCTCTCTTTTACCTTCTTTCTCTAATAAGTAAACAGAAAGTTCTTTTTCAAATTATATTAATAATTCCATTTTTTTGTGTTTGTATCTGAATAATCGGTTCATTGAGAGATAAGCAGGTAAATGGACATACTTCTACATATGGACTATAATTTGAAATTATTATGGATTGTAGTATGAATTGTAACATAGTTAGATTATAATATGAAAATAAAATAGAAAAACAGGAGAGAGGATGGTAGTGCTGGTTGTGTTATACCTGAGCATATAAATGAAATAGGTCCTTCCCTACTTTTAGATTTCTGCCAGGAGGGAAAGCAAGAGATTGGCACCAGAGGCTGGCCACTCTGCTATCCTCAGAGAAAGGGTAGTAGCCATGTGACTTTGGGCAAGTCACTTTAACCCCAACTGCCCTCCAAAAAAAAAAAAGGGTAGTGGGCCAGAATGATACTAATATTCATCTACCCCATTTGGTGATGGGAAAGGTGCACATAATGACCATTGGAGATGTTGAAAGTTGGAAAAAGCCTGTTCTCAGAATGATTTTCATGAAGTCCTACATCTTTTCATCTACTCTTTCAGGCTCTTGGCTTTCCTCCTTCAGATTGCTCAGCATCTTTATTGTTTTTTGTTATCCAGATCAACTCAGACTGATTTGGTGGTTTTTTTCTTGAGCCGGAAGCAGACTTTCCTCGATATATTTATGTCCTTGCCCCCTTTCTACTAAAAAAAAAAATCTTTCCAATTCAAGTTTTCATTCTAAATTCATCACAATCCCTTGGAGTTAGCACATTTTCAGTACTACCAATAATACTTGCCAGGCTGTAATTTTCTCATCACAAGCATCCAAGTCGAACTAACGCTAATCTTATTCTAATTTGGTTTGCATAGATCTCAGTGCTGGCACTTAGGGAAAGGTGAACAGTAATTTCTTATTCTTTTTCAATTGTCTCCCCCCCTCCCCACTCCCCATGCCTCACACACAACCTAGCTCAGCTGTTTATCTTACTTTGTTTTTTAGATTGCTTTGTGAGCAGTAGGAAACACAGTCAGGCAGAACAAAAACAATGGCTTTAAACAGAAAACATCCTGATGATGAGATTGCTGTGAATTAGGTGTTGGGTTGGAGGGAGGAAGCAATCTGATGGATAAAATGCATTCTTTTTTTCCTTCTATGTAGTGGAAAACACCAAGGGATTTAGTATTAGAGCCCTTCGGGTCAAGTGCAAAGACCACTTCTTACTAATTGTGTGAAGGGAAATAGTGGCATTATCTAACCCACAGAGTTATCACCAGCAAAACATCTTACAAACTATATAGTTCTCTATTGATAGGAACTAGAAATGTATCCATATTTCCTAATTAATTATAATAGGTGGAATATGACAGAAAACTGCCCTGAGAATCAAGAAGACCTGGGTTTGAATTCTTGGCCTTGATCAAGTCACTTAACTTCCCAGAGCCTTACACAACTCTTTAAAGCTAACGGCATCAGGGGCAGTTAGGTGGTGCAGTAAATAGACCAACCCTGGAGTCAGTCAGAGGACCTGAATTCAAATCCAGCCTCAGACGTTTTACACACTTACTAGCGGTGTGATTTTGGGCAAGTCACTTAACCCCAATTGCCTTGCTTTCTTCCCTCCAAAAAGGAAGGAAGGAAGGAAGGGAGGGAGGGAGGGAGAGAGAGAGAGAGAGAGAGAGAGAGAGAGAGAGAGAGAGAGAGAG
>NW_027185720.1:1953861-1954864 GCF_028583685.1 Petaurus breviceps papuanus
GAGAGAGAGAGAGAGAGAGAGAGAGAGAGAGAGAGAGAGAGAGAGAGAGAGAGAGAGAGAGAGAGAGAGAGAGAGAGAGAGAGAGAGAGAGAGAGAGAGAAAGAAAGAAAGAAAGAAAGAAAGAAAGAAAGAAAGAAAGAAAGAAAGAAAGAAAGAAAGAGAGAAGTTAAGAAAAGCTATCAGTATCAGTAGAGGGAGTTTCTTCATTGAGAGTTCTCTATACCAATGAAATCACAGGTCTAGCCCACTTATACTAGGATTAAAGGCAGGGAAGGGAGGGACTGAGCTTGGTCTTATGATATTTGATTTACTAATTTTCTGTTTTCTTGTCCAGTGGCCAGCCCATTCCCAGAGTGGAATATACAGAAGAAGAAACTAGGACTTGGGGGGTCGTATTCAGAGAGCTCACCAAACTCTATCCTACTCATGCTTGCCGAGAGTATTTGAAAAACCTCCCTTTGTTGACGAAATACTGTGGCTACAGAGAAGACAACGTGCCCCAACTTGAAGATGTCTCCATCTTTTTGAAAGGTAAAACTTCAGGTATTTCATCCTTTTTTAACCAGCGTTTTCTTTGCTCATTCTGTGCTTGCTGTCTTTCTCTCTCTTCTATGCCTATTAAATTCTTCCTGTGTTTCCAAGCCTGCCTTAGGCCTCATGCTTTCCAAAAATACTTTTCTGACCACTCTAGTCACAGTGATTCTCCACTTTCTGAGCTTGGAGACTTGAATGTATCTTCAGTCCTCATCTGACACATAGAATTGTAGATGCTGAATTGGAAGGGATCTGAAGGGCCATTTAGTGCTATCTCTTCATTTTATGCATTAGGAAACTGAGGCCCAGCTTAGTGAAGTGACTTGCCCAAAATCACACAAGTAGTAAGAGACAGAGATGGGATTTAAATTCAGGTCTTTTGATTCTAAATCTAGTCCTCTTTCCATGGTACCATACTTTGTCAAAGGAAGAATCATTAAAAGTCCAAAAATTATATATATATATATAT
>NW_027185720.1:1955264-1992919 GCF_028583685.1 Petaurus breviceps papuanus
AAAGAAAGAAAGAAAGAAAGAAAGAAAAAGAAAGAAAGAAAGAGAGAAGTTAAGAAAAGCTATCAGTATCAGTAGAGGGAGTTTCTTCATTGAGAGTTCTCTATACCAATGAAATCACAGGTCTAGCCCACTTATACTAGGATTAAAGGCAGGGAAGGGAGGGACTGAGCTTGGTCTTATGATATTTGATTTACTAATTTTCTGTTTTCTTGTCCAGTGGCCAGCCCATTCCCAGAGTGGAATATACAGAAGAAGAAACTAGGACTTGGGGGGTCGTATTCAGAGAGCTCACCAAACTCTATCCTACTCATGCTTGCCGAGAGTATTTGAAAAACCTCCCTTTGTTGACGAAATACTGTGGCTACAGAGAAGACAACGTGCCCCAACTTGAAGATGTCTCCATCTTTTTGAAAGGTAAAATTTCAGGTATTTCATCCTTTTTTAACCAGCGTTTTCTTTGCTCATTCTGTGCTTGCTGTCTTTCTCTCTCTTCTATGCCTATTAAATTCTTCCTGTGTTTCCAGGCCTCATGCTTTCCAAAAATACTTTTCTGACCATTCTAGTCACAGTGATTCTCCACTTTCTGAGCTTGGAGAACTTGAACATATCTTCAGTCCTCATCTGACACATAGAATTGTAGATGCTGAATTGGAAGGGATCTGAAGGGCCATTTAATGCTATCTCTTCATTTTATGCATTAGGAAACTGAGGCCCAGCTTAGTGAAGTGACTTGCCCAAAATCACACAAGTAGTAAGAGACAGAGATGGGATTTAAATTCAGGTCTTTTGATTCTAAATCTAGTCCTCTTTCCATGGTACCATACTTTGTCAAAGGAAGAATCATTAAAAGTCCAAAAATTATATATATATATATATATATATATATATAGTTTTTTGGAGGGAAGGCAGGGCAATTGGGGTTAAGTGACCTGCCCAAGGTCACACGGCTAGTTTTTGTAAGTGTCTGAGGCTGGATTTGAACTCAAGGTCCTCCTGACTCCAGGGCCGGTGCTCTATTCACTGCACCACCTAGCCACCCCATGAAATAATATATTTTAAAACTATTCAACAGGTAGCAATCTGAAATGAAGGATGTAGAGGGAGGAGTAATGATGTCATAGCATCAGTGAAGGAGATTTATGAAGACTGGAGCTGAAGATTAGGGTTATTTGGATGTTGGTACTAGAGTTCTGGAAATTACTTTCCTTTCAAAGTTAATTGGATATTTTTAAACAATATTTTGCTCCTTCAAGGTTCTCTCATAATGAGTGGATGTTTTCAGAATGGAGTCCTATTACAAAACTGGTATCGGGATGAAAATAACACCTAAGTATTCAAGAAAGAGAGGGAAAGAGGGAGGGAAAGAGAGGAAGGGAGAGTTTGGGGGGGGGGGGAGAAAGACAGAGACAGAATGAGAATGAGAGAGGGACAGAGAGACACAGAGAGAGAGACAGAGAGACAGACAGAAACAGAGAGACATGTGAAATACATGAATATGTCCTATATAGTAGCATAACAGCCTAGTGAGGTTCTTTATAATAGGGTTCTAAAAATTGTATTCTGATAGTTCTCTTTTTCCAGTTTGAAGCTAAAGAAGTCACATTGATTTTTATGCTCACAATCAAGCAAATAGCAATAATAGATGTGTAAATAAATAGGATTGTTTTAATAAATATCAAAGAAATTGTAATTGTAGAGGATGAGAAGAGTTTGGTTCACATTACTTTGAGTTGTGACTAGCCTGTAGCCTGCTACAGTCATTGAAGAAAATCTGAATACTTCTGTGCTAACATAAACATACATGAAAAATGTATACTTAGGCGGCAATAAAAATCCCATGTGATACATTGTCACTATCATTTAAAAGTGTTTTGCTAATGTCTTTCATTTTTATATCATAATCATTTCCATATCCATATCACCATGACCTCCATCCCCATGAACTCTCTTCTTGTAACAATTAAGAAAAACCAATGGGCACAGTGAGAGTCTGATGCCTATTGTCTCCCCCTTCTCTACTGAAAGGAGGGAATCACATTTTCTTATTTCTTCTCCAGGGCTGAGCTCGATGATTATAATTACTCATCATTTGACTTTGTTTTAGCTTTATTTTCATTTAAATTATTACAGCCTTTTGTGTACATTGTTCTTCTGCTTCTGCTCTAAATATAATTTTGGATTGATACTTTCTCTTTTGAATTTGCAGATTTCCTCTTTGGATTTGGTTTTGGAGAGTTCTTAAATACTTTTTGACCTCTCTTTATTAATCGATGTTCTGCCTTTCTGGAAACAAATTATCATGATTGTATTTGATTAATTAAAAGTCCCTTCATTTTGATGGCTACAGATTACATATGTTATTCTATGTGACACGTTTAGTATTGTAACTGATCCCTATAATATCTTTACGAACAGCTTAGAACACTTTCTTGGGTCAGTAAGTGCTATTGTGTTAATATAAGGTTTGTTTCTTTTATTGCTTCCTTAGAAAGATCTGGTTTTACTGTGAGACCAGTGGCCGGGTACCTATCTCCTCGAGACTTTCTAGCTGGATTGGCTTACAGAGTGTTCCACTGTACTCAGTATGTTAGACACGGTTCTGACCCACTCTACACCCCAGAGCCGTGAGTATTCATATTTCAAGACTAGAACTAAATTTTTGAACCATCAAAGGGGATGGAGCTGTGGAGCTGTCTCTGTAGAAGCAGATTGTTGTCCTGTCTCTAAGGTTTCAATGACACTCCTCTAGAAGGTTGAGGTGGCTTTTGGAAATGCTTCCAAATATCTGAAGAATAAAGTCCAAACTACTTAGCTTTACTTTCAAAGGCCTCTATAATCTGGCATCAGTTAATCTTCTCTCTCACTGGAGGTCTTCAAACATCTAGCAAAGACTGGATGACCATTTTGTGGTTGTATTGTAGGGTGAAATCTTAGTTGGGTATGAGTTGTCCCCAGTGTCCCTTCCAACCATGATTCTGTGATACTTCTCCAACCTTATTTCCCGTTGCTTTCCCCATTCTATCCTTAACATGCTGGGTGTATTCCCTTCCCTGTACCTTTGCTCATTTCCCCTCCATCTAGAAAGCCCTTCTCACTCTATTTCTCTTAATCCTATCAATCTTTTGAAGTTCTCTTTAATTCCCATCTCCTCCAAGCAGGCTATTTGGACAATTCCCAGCTCACAGCCAATCTACTTTCTACAGAATGTTTATACAAATTATGATCCCTACTATCTGTCATTTACTATGCAATGTCTTTTATCATTAATTATTTTTTTCATGTATATAGGCCCCTGCCTCTCTATCTAGATTATAAGCTCCTTGAATGGAAGGGTTAGTGTTAAGACTTTCTATTTTCTTCACAAGTCCTAATATCTTGCCTTACACATAAATGTTTTTTAATAAATGTGCAAGAACTAATAATAACACACATTCATATAATATTTTAAGGTTTACAAAGCACTTCATATACATAATCTCACTTGATCCTAACAACAGTCCTGTGATGTAGGTGCTGTTTTGCTCCTTAGTCATGCCCGACTTTTTGTGTGTGTGTGGTTTTCTTGGCAAAGATACCTGAGTGGTTTGCCATTTCCTTCTCCAGCTCATTTTATAGTTGAGAAAACTGAAGCAAACAGGGTTAAGTGACTTGCCCAGCATCCCACAACTAGTAAGTGTCTGAGGCTGGATTTGAATTCAGGTCCTCCTGACTCCAAGGTCAGAACTTTATCCACTGCACCATCTACCTGCCCAGGCACTGTCATCACAGTTTTATAGATCAGGAAACCAAACCTCACAGAGATTAAGTAGCTTGCTTTTGGTCACATTGCTAATTAGTCTGAGATGAAATTTGAACCCAGTGTAACTTGGTAAATGTGATATCAGTCAACCAGTCAAGAAACATTCATTAAATACCTACTATGTGGCAAGTACTGTGCCAAGTGCTAGAAATACAAATATGAAGAAGGAAAACTGTCAGTGTTACAGTTGGGATTTATATACCCACCTTCCCACAATGTCACAAAATATGTATCTATATCACTCCTTTTACTAGGTGTGTCTACACTCCATGTTTCTCTGGGATTGAATCATTCATTCCAATTTGTATTCACACTAGTGGGTCTAAGTTCCCAGTATAGACTATCACCATGTACTTATTATTTTTTAATCTTTTTTAAAAATTAATTTGTTTGTTTCCTTTTAGTTTACAGGATTCAATTCCACAATTCCTTGAGTTTCACATTTTGTCCCCCTCCCTCCCCGCCCCTCCATGGTGTCTTATAGTCAAGTATAGGATCTGTAAATACTTTCACATTATACATTAGTCAGGTTATAAAGACGGATTGTACCAGCTGGAATGAAAAATGGTAAAGAGGACATAAAACCAAATAAGAGAAGGAAAAAGATCAGGTATTTTGCTCCCACCTGGATATAAACTTAGTTTTTTCTAGTTCTTTCTCTGGATGCACATATTTCTCTCCATCATGAGTCTTTTGGGATTGACTTCTATCCCTGCATTGCTGAGAAGAGTCCAGTCTATCAAAGTTGGTCATCACACATATGTTGTGTCTGTAATTGTATCACCATGTACTTATAGTCAAATTCTCTGAAGGTCCTGTCTGAGAGAAATATATTTCATTCACTCATAAATGCTGCTCTGTCCAATTAGAACAGAGCTCACAGCAACACAATTCAGGTAGACTCTTTAATCCAGCTCAGCAAAGATATCAAAGATTCTATAAAATGCTACCCAACTCCCTTCTTTTCCTTCTGAAATCAGAGGTGGCAGCAGAGAGCAATAAAGAAGGTGGCCCTGAAGGGCAATAGACATCACTAAATGAAGCTTGGTCAGTGAATTTTTGGTCAATGAAATGAATTATCTTTCCTATCAATCAGGAAACACTCAACTGCAGCCTCCCATCAGCTGACTGCTTCCAATTGCCAGATCTCCAAACAGAGTGGCTTTTCAGCCTCCCTGATATGTCTTCAATTCTTTCCTTCAAGTTAGGTCCTTCTTTCTTTCAGTGACGTAAACGAGAACCTCCTGTGTCTTAACGATATACTTTTCATTTTAAAAGTTACAACTCCCCCAATTTTCCCTATCAAGTCAACATTTTAAAATCATGCCACAGTCTCAAAATCTTTATAAGCTCTTTTTCTCACTCATTTTACCCTCCTTAGTTACTGAACAGTAAATTGAGAACTTGTAATTCTGAAGACTCCAACATGGCCATCCATTTCTTTGGTGTCCTTGAAATGGTTTCTCTTTACTTATATCTCTCTACTTTTTAATAAACAAAACTTATAAAGTTAAACTCTTTCCACACAAACAGGCCATCATTTTATATCATTCACAAAGAGGTTTGAGTCTTTATATTTATACCATAGACAATTTTCTCTCCAAAATTATCAAAATCCTGCCTAAAAGTTGTTTTTCTTCATATATGTATGTTAAGAGTATGTAAAATTTTCTTTATATACCTTTTGGGCATCAAAATGATCATCTATGACTGGCAATATCTTGTATCATTTGAAAATTAATACACTTTCTTTTAAACACTTTTCATCATCGGATAAGTCTATATAAAAAGGTCTTTAAAGGATCTGTTTACCTTATACAAGAATTTCTTGACTTCAAGTCCAGCACTTTTCCTCTCTTCAGTGCTGCCTCTGATGAGATGATGATTTGATCCTTGTAAAAGGCTTCTGGTTTTTTTTCATGAAGACCAAGTAATTCCAAGACTCCCAGACAGAAATCAGATAAATATGACCTATAGAGATGCCATCATATTACTCATTGCTTCCTCAGGCTTTTGTAGGACCACAGGACCATAGATAGAGAACTAAAAATGACCTTAGAGGTAATCTAGTCCAACTCTTACATTTTACAGATGAAGAACTGAAATCCAAAAATGTTAGTTCAGTTACCTAAGGATGCACAATTAGTGAGTTGCAGAATCAGAATTTGAACCTAGGTCCTCTGATTTCAAATCCAGCAATCTTTCCAGTATACCATATTGCCTCAGTAAGTTTCCATTAACTTGAATATTTGACATTTAACTGAATTCTATTTCATTATTCATTATTTCTCAACACACTGAATTTATTCATTTTTATAGTAATAATGAATGCCTCTGATTCCATTCTGATTTTTAAGCCATTCTGTGTTAGATGGTAGTGAGATGTGGGTCTGTGATTAGAGCTTTGTCTCTAAAATCTCCCTTTCCCTTCTACATTTAAATAACATGAGCCTCACTGGCTAGATGGGTCCCTGCCACAAAAATATTGCTTCCCAATCATTTTCAGTTTTAGTGGAACTGTTTTCATGGTAGACAAAGGTTACTTATAGACACTCTAAGAAAAAATGTTTCCTAGGGCAGACTGAGTGTTCAAAGGCCTCTTCTCAGAGTAAGAGAAAGGAAACCACTAAATCTAAGCCAGGGGGCCACAAATAGCACTGTTGACAAATATCAAATGCTTTGTTATTTGGCTCCTAATAACTGGCACCTTATAAGAATATGCGATTATGCCAGCAGGTAAGTAGGGAAGATGGAAACAAGGCCAAGAAATAGGATTTTTTTTCTGAAATAAACACATACAATTTTAAGAGGAAAGCATTTTTACCCGTACTTAAAAAGTCTTAGTAAAACTCTAAGCTTTTGACTCCCATGAATGCTTTAAAGACCATTACCGCCAGTCTTTTTGATACGGTCAGTTCTTGTGTGTGTGTTCTATGCCCTGACCAAAGACTTCCACAGGTTCTATCTCTGGGACTAAATTCCATTTTCTCAGTTTGACCCCAATAAGAAAGCAGGGCCATCATGTGTTATTCTACAACTTGGCTGCCCTGCTTTACTTTTGAATAACTGTCCTTACCTCCCTGAGCTCTTGTTAAGTAGACGGAACTGAGGCAAAGACGAGCCCGAAAGCCGAAAGAGAAGAGAATGGAACGATAACTGTAACAATAACAGGAATCAGTTCATATTACATAAGAATGAATTTCACTTTTTCTCTTTTCAAATCTGGGAGGAATATTTTTTAGATATTAAAGCTTTCAATATATGGGGTTGTGAAAACAGGTTTTGTCGGTTAGTTGATTAGTCTTGTCTGATGCTTCATGACCCCATTTGGGGTTGCCTTGGCAGAGATACTGGAGTGGTTTGCCATTTCCTTCTCCAGCTTACTTTACAGATGAGGAAACTGAGGCAAACAGGGTGAAGTGACTTGACCCTGAATGGAATCAATATGGGATTTGTTACTTATTGAATTTCATCATAAGTTTCACCCCCTTGTTCTAGTCTGCTATGATCTTTTTTTAGATTGTCTAGTATATGAGCCTGGTAAACATTACATTTACATCTCCATTCAAGTTATCAATTTTTAAAAATAGACTCGATCTGTGATTTCATTGGTATCAAGAATTCTCGCTAAGGAAACTCTTCCTACAATGCAGATCAGCAGCTCTTCTCTGATAGTCTTAAAGAATTACCTAGAGGGGTGGCTAGGTGGCTCAGTGAATAGAGCACCAGTCCTGGAGTCAGGAGGACCTGGGTTCAAATCCGGCCTCAGACACTGACCACAAAAACTAGCTGTGTGACCTTGGGCAAGTCACTTAACCCCAACTGTCCAACCTTCCCCTCTCCAAAAGAGCAAACAAACAATAAATGCTTAAAAAAAAAGTTACCTAGAGTAAGAGAGGTTATGAGACTTACCTAGAGTCATAAAAACCATAGATGTCAGAAGTGGGACCTGAACTTGGGTCTTTCTGAGTCCTAAGGGGGAGTCTTCATCCACTGTATCATGCTGCCTCTTTGAGTTATTGATAGGATGGGTATAGTGGCAAGGAAAGGACCTGTAATTTAATTGTTATAGGAAATTCCCACTACCAGGGCAGGTCAGCACTTTCTCTGAAACATATTCCTAGCAAGTTGCTAAGAGCCCTAAGAGGTTAACTGACTTGTCTTGGCTCACACAGCTACTATATATGACAAGCAGGACTTCAACTCAGGTCTTCTTCATTCCAAGACTGTCTTGCTTTCCTCCCATGATAAAAATGATTCCCAATACAGGAGCAAGGACAAATATCAGGGGCACTCTCATTGGAAAGCTTCCTCCAAGTTGACATTAATTTATTTAACGAATGCTTCAGTCTAGTCATTAATCTGTTTTTAATTCACCTACCTCAATCTATTGTCTAGCCCACTTCCCTTTATCTTGTCCCAAAGGAGAACATGAGGAACCTTTGCCACCTGCTTTGCTGAAATCTGGCTATATCTACGGCATTCCCCTTATTTAGTTGAATAACCCTTTTTCTTTAAACCGTGGAGATGCTTGGACATGTTTTAAAAGCAACAAATTAAAAAAAACAACAACAGCCTAGCTATTCCCAATTCAAGAAAACATTTTGGGCATGAGGAGCACCCAGGCCCCTTTACTGTAGGCAACTTTTTGCCCCAGCCAACTGTTATTGTTGAATATGAAGAAGATCTCATAACCTCCGGCCAAGAGACCTAATGGACAGAACATAAGGAGATTCAGGCTTTGCCATTAACTTTCTGTGCCACCGTAAGCAAGTTACTTAGCCTCCCAGGGTGTGGATTAATGAAATAATGCTTCAATCTCCCCTGAAGAAAAGCATTATATAAATACAAAATAGATCCATCTTTACTCAGCACCAACTAAACTCAGTTTAAAGGCTGGTGTTTCTCATAAAGCTATAGAGATGCCTTAGTTATATAGTCAAGCTCTGTGTTTTCAGTCATAATATTCTCTGAAGGTCTTAAAAATGATGATAAGGTTTTGGGTTCTGAGTGCCTTTAAGGAATTCACAATCCTCTAACAGGAGATGTCATATAAGACAAAAGTGTAATAAATTATTTAAAACCTATATAGTTTGAAACTGAATGCTTCTATTATATTTCTTTTCCCATTTACAAGATACCTGTACAGGTATAGGGTGGGTAATAGATGACCTCTTGAAGTCCTTTCTGTCTTCAAATTCTGTGATTGTTGTTTCCATTTTGAACAATGCTTTTGAGTAATGCTTCATTTAGCTGAATTGGATGTAGATCTCTCTTCCCAGTGGGATCTTATCTAGCCTAACCTACTTACATGTGCAGAGCCCTATGCTTCCAAATTTGTCTTCCTTTGTCACCCTTCCCAATTCAAGCTCCCATTTCCCTGGTGCCTGGCAGCCAGGAGAATGGTCATTTGATATACTCTTCTATACCAAGGTATGACTGATTGGTAACGACCTACGGTGTCGCCCCCCCTTTCTTTTTCTTTTTTTTTTTTTGAGGGCAGTTGGGGTTAAGTAACTTGCCCAAGGTTACATGGCTAGTTTTTTTTGTGTGTGTGTGTGTGTGTGTGTGTGTGTGTGTGTGTGTGTGTGTGTTAAGTGTCTGATGCCGGAACCGAACTCAGGACCTCCTGACTCCGGGGCCAGCGCTTTACTCACTGTGCCACCTAGCCATCCCCATTGCCCCCTTTTAAAGAATTATTTTTTAAATTGGATATTTGTTAACCCAAAGGAATGGATTGTGGAATTTTCTAGCATTCTTCAAATTATAACACATGGGAGACTCTATCTTAATTAAGGAAATGTATTATAGGAATGGAAGATGGACTGGGCATGTGTCAGGAGTGAGACATAGCAGGTAGATAGCCTAAATATTCCACTGGTGCCTTTTGATGGCAGGAAAATGGGTTGAAGTCCTCCTTCATATGGGCTGGAACCCTCCTATGGCAATAAATAAAAATTGCACAAGATGGGCAGGCCTAGATCATAGGCTCATAGATCTATGTCTGGATGGGGCTTTAGGAGACATTGAGTCAAATTCCCTCATTTTACAGATGAAGAAATTGAGGCCAGGGCAGTTACTTATCTTGGTCAGGATCAACAGCTAGTAAGTGTGTGAGAGACAAGATTTGAACTGAGGTGTTCCTGACTCCAAGAACAGCACTCTGTTCATTATTCCATCTAGCTGCTACCATGCTATCTAGAGGAAAGGATGGATTGTAACAGTAATGGTACTTGATACGATCTCATTTGATCCTTGTCATAAGACTGAGAGAAAGGTATCACCATGTGATTATTATTGTTTTATATAATCAGAGGTAGGATTTGAAGACAGGTATTTTGACTTCCAGTCCAGAACACTCCCCACTATAACGGGCTGCCTCTAGCTGATTCTGAATGGGGTAGCCACTGTTAAACACCTCTCGTTTCTCTGAAGGAGGTTATTGCTGCTACCAGTCCTAAAACCACCTGCTGTGTACCCCTTCATTTCACTGAGTTTTGTTTTCCTATCTGAAAAAAGAGGGGATTCCTAGTCTTACCTGCCTCACAGGGTTGGTAAAATGAGGTCAGATCAGGACTTTAGGCCTCAAAAGTCTGTCAAAAGGGAAGAGCAGGGTCCAGACTCAGAGTTCACCTTTGTGGGAGTAATATTTCCACATGATAGAGGGTGTCCCAAGATTATTTATGAATTATTATTATTTTTTAAAGCAATTGGGCTTAAGTAACTTACCCAAGGTTTCATGGCCAGTTATTTTGTGTGGGTGTTAAAAATCTGAGGCCGGAACCAATCCTGGGTCTCCCGACTCCAGGGCTGGTGCTCTTACTGTGCCACCTGGCCACCCCCCAAGATTATTTATTAAAGTTTATTAAAGCTTAGTATTGCATTAAGATCTTTGGGATTCCCTGTATCATAATATCACAGAGGCAGCATGAGTAGTGCAATGGTATCCAACTCAGATAGAAATTGGGCCACTAAACCATCCATAAGGATCCCTGCCCACCAGCAAATTGACTTAGAAAACCACATGTTATCTATGGTTTATTGTATTTTTATTTGTTTGGTTAAATATTTGCCCAGGACTCTGACTCAGGAGGCTCCCCACAGAGGTTGTTTGACACCTCGGAATGCAGAGCTGACTTCTGAATAAAGGATAACATGGGCTTCAATCCTGCCTTAAGTATAGGCTTGCTGTGTGACTGGGCTGTTCACTTAGCTTCAATGATTCTCAAATACTCTCTTAGCCTATAAGTTGCAAAGCAGGTAGCCAGCATTATTCTGCCTGATAGTTTCCATGCTGGGAATTCCCTACTCCAATAAAATCACAGTCTGATTTAACACACACACACACACACACACACACACTACATCTTCCTTCTTTATGTGGTGAAATATTTATAAAAGGAGTAAGGAATGGGCAAGTAAATCCAAAAATATGGAGACTAATTACAAACACTATTTGATGAGACATTGCAATGGAATAAGTATAAAGAGTGGTTTTTTTTGATTTGCTTTGTTTTGTTTTAAGAAAAAGGCAACCTATTAGCTTTTATTTTATTGGTCACAGATTTGGAAGGGACCCCAGAGGCCAGCTTTTACAACTCCCTCATTTTTCAGTTTAAGACCTAGAGAATTAAGATAATTTTCCCAGTCACGCACAGATGATAAGTAATGTGGCGATTGAAAAACCCAAGAGTCAGAGTTTCTAGGTAATTAATAATCAATTTATTAATTAGTCTAGCTAATAATCAAGAAATTGATGGTTAATGGTTTCTGTCAGTAATCAGAGACAAAGATGTGAAGAGACTGGAAGTCTTAATATACTTTTAGAAAAGGGGGTGCCCCTGACAGGTGAAAATAAACCCTGATTGGTAAATAATTAATGTGGGGATGGCTAAACATCTTTAACCCCTCCTGTGGAGAATGTGGCTTGATCATGAGACTCAGCCATCTCCAGCAATTTGGACAAAGGAATCCATTTCTACCAATACCACTCTGGTTGGTTTTCTCCTTTATCAGCTGGTCCAATGGAGGGATAGAAGGAGTTAATTCCCTCAGAACAAGAATTTACCTAGATTAGATTCTGTTTACACTTCAAACAGAAGTAAAGTCTCCTAACTGGGTGGAGTCCTGCTCAAGATTGAGGATTATGACAATTTCATCAATCAGCCTGGTCTTCAGTGACTGGCTGACTGACCTACAGGGGCTGATCCCTGAATAAGGAAATGAAAAGTCTGGATCCTAAGTAATAATGGGTTATTAACATAATAGAAAGCAATAATTTCTCTCAGTAAGAGAGCTGTTTTGAACTTCCAGATTTTAAGTACTCTTTCTGCTATAATACAGAATTTGTTGTAAGATTTCTTGGAATACTGTTCCTATAGGTGATCAGACTGAGATGTTTCTACAGTGGGAGCCGTAGAGAAAGGCAGGGACATGTCAGTTAGATAGAGGAGAGTCTATAACTGCTATTTGCCTCATAAAGTCCAGGGGTGAGACTAGAAGATGGAAACCAGTCATTCCATTGGCATTTTTACCAAGGGTCACACCCTGGTAAAGCCATCCACAACAGTATTTATGTGTGATTTGTAGATAGAGAACTTTGGAGGCAGGAATACCAGGTTCAGATTGACCCTGGACAAATCACTTAACCTCACAGGAAACTCTAAAACAGAGGTTCTTAACCTGGCACCCTTGAGTTTTTTTCTAAATCATATTTTGATAACTGTAGTTCAATATAATAGTTTTCCTTGGTAATCCTAGCTAGGGGCAGTGAGGTAGTGTGATGGATAGAAAGTGGGAATTAAACTCAGGGACACCTGTGTTCGAATCCTGCTTTAGACATTTAATAACTATATGACCCTGGGCCAGTCACTCAATCTCTGTTTGCCTCCATTTCCCCCTAGGTAAAATAGAGATGATAATAGATGATGTAACATATGTAGCACTTGACAAATCTTTAAAAGAAATATATAAATGCTAGTTATGCTATTATTTTATTTTGCATATTTAAAAGCATCATTCTAAGAAAGAGCATGTATTAATGCCTACTATGTGCCAGGTACATAGAGGCCACCCGGTAGTACAGCAGATAGAGTGCCGGGTCTGGAGTCAGGAAAACTCATCTTCTTGAGTTCAAATCTGGCCTCAGACAATTGCTAGCTGTGTAACCCTGGGTAAGTCACTTAATTCTATTTGCTTCAGTTTCCTCATTTATAAAATGAGTTGGAGAAGGAAATGACAAAGCATTCCAGTCAGTGTCTTTGCCAAGGAAACTCCCAAATGGGGTCATAAAGAATTGGGTATGATTGAACCACAGCAACAACAGCAAAATGTGCTGGGCACTGTGTAAACACATTACAATTGTTATCTAATTTGAGCCTCACAGTAACCCTAGATGGCAGGCACTATTCTTATCCTCATTTTACAGTTGAGGAAACTGAGGCAGACACAGGGTAAATGACTTGCCCAGGGTCATACAGGCAGCACATATCTAAGGCTGGATTTGAACTCAAGTCCTCCTGAATCCAGGCCTAGAGATCAGGCCATTTGGCTATCCAGGTACCTAGCCACAGAACAGTTTTAGATCTGCATTGGTAGAGGAAGTTTTCTTTTAATAATTTCTCCAATACTGATGAAATCACAGGCCCAGGTCAATTCTAATATTGAATGTAAATACAAAAGGTTTAGATTTTCTAGCCTGTTGGCCTCAATACAAACAGAAGAAACTCCACATTAATCTGTGAATTGGGCACTGGTAAAAAGCAAACCAAAACAAAAATAGAAGTAAATCCATTTCAGTCCTAAATGAACTCCTGGAGACTTCTCTAGTCAGCATGATGAAAGCAAACCTAGTCATTCCCTTGTTAGATTTACTTTTGCATTATCCCCAATTAGGTGCACTTACCCACCAAATAGTGAGTTAAAGCAGAAAACTCCTCCCAAAGCCATCTTCCTGTTTCTTTTCATCTATACAACCTCACTTTCCCTGTCCCATTCATCTCTTTTCTCTTCCTCCTTTTTATGATTTATCTAAAGTGTCAGCTTCTGTGTCATTTAAAACAAACAAAACCTATAGAAATATGTCTCAAAAGACAGATGGGAATATTTGGAATGGGAAGCAAATGCTCGATGCTTGTCTGAAGCCTTTTAAAGGCTTTAATTTACCACAAAAATGAAAAAAGAAGTGGCTTAACGCAGTGTGAGGAGTCATCTTTGAAAAGCGATAAGAAGAAGAAAATGCCAGACTTGTCTTTAATGTGAACTTCACAACCAGGTCCATTATCTGCTGGCGGCCAACTTAGCACAACTTTCTTAGAATGATTCAGGCAATTGCTCGAGGTGCTTTGCTTGGACTTACAAAAAAGTCTCTTTTCGGCAGGCTTTAGAAACCTAAACATGGGTCTTATCAGAAAAGATTCCAATTTAAGGCAGCAAAGGTTGGATGTCTGATATGATCCATAGCTTTCTTTTTTGAAAAGGAGACATGATGTTTTACAACGTTAACAATTTTGAAAGGTTCTGCATTTTCACTGAACAAGAATGTTTTTTTGTGTGGAAAAAAAATGAGACATTGAAGCATTCTTCAGGGGAAAATGCATAAAAGCTGAGTGGAATTGAAAAGAGGAAAGTTTGCCGATGTAGAGATTGGGGACAGATTGTGCTGACAGGTGTAATTATGGTTGAATAATTGAATCTTTTAAGGAAGATCTAGTGAAATAAAGCAGCAAAAGTATCTCCCTGGTCAGAACCCATTTCTAATGAGATGCTCAGTGGTCCAGTTGTGAAGGATACAGCATACAGATTGTCAATGGACTCCTGAGCCACGGGCACTGTGCTAAGTGGTCTAAAGAAACTGTTTTCATTTCAATGAACTCGAGTGAAACCAGTTCAAGGTTTCAAGTATATGGCTCTTTTGGCCTTAGATAGATATCCCTTTCCACCCTGGATGCTATTTTGTGTTCTTTTTCTATTTGTAAACATCTCTCAGTCCTAGGAATGGGGGTGAAACTTATCTTTGAGAATGCTGTAGAGAGGTTCTAAGAGATAGGAAAGAAGCTTCCGGGGGTTCTCGTCCTGGGGACTCTACCCCCTAAGGAGTAAGATACATTACAATAGATTTCAGGGGACCTGTGAACTTGGATGGGAAGAGAATTGCATCTTTATTTCAATACGATTGGTTTCCTATGGAATCCCTTGTATTTTATATGTTTAAAAATAGTATTCAGAGAAGGGGTCCAATGGCTTGGCCAACATGCCAATGGAGTCTATGACACACACAGAAAGGTTAAGAACCCTTGAGTAGACTCGACCCTAAGGTGGAAAACAACACAGGTGGGATTTACAGAAAGGTAGATTTTGACTGAATGGAAGCGTTGTTAGGGGTGAACAATGGAACCCCTGTTTTGCTAGACTAGGTCACTTTCTATGGAACTGGATACGCACTCCAAGGTCAACTGCATGTCTAGCTCCTTGCTGAAGGATTTTAAAAGAACTCCCCGATAGGATGCAACTGTTGCATCATCCCAGCAAGATGCATATGTCAATCAAGGAATTGAAATGCGCTCTGGTTAGAGGACCAGCATTTTGATGCACATTTCCAGCTTTGAGGCAGATGTCCTAGTTCAGATAATCAGAGCTTTCCCAGTCACCTCTGCTATATAAAATGGCACACAAATGCAAAACGGTGTATGTACAAAAAAGGAACGGGCTATCTGCCGAAGGAGTAAGTTCTCTGTCACCAGAGGTATTCAAGCAGAGGATGATGAATGTCAGAGATGCTGAAGAGGGACACCAGGCAGGGAGTAGGACTGAATGGCTTCCAATTCTGAGAGTCTGTGAAATGTCAAAGTACCATACTGATCTTATGGAAACTGAAACACCAGAATTAACAGCTTAATTATTAGCCTTTGAAATCTCCAAGTTTTACTTTGGGTGAGAATATTTCCAGGCAGTCTGGTTTTTTCTTTTTTAACCTGTTTATAGAACTTTGCAAAAGCTACAGAATACAGAGCAGTTTGGTTTTATTTTTGTGACTGTTCCACTAAAGTCATAAAAGATAATCACCTCATTCCTGGTTTTGAAATAGAAGCACTCAAAGCCTTTGCCCCAAGAGAGGAGAGTTTACTGTAAATACTGCTCTCAGACTCTCTTTCCAAATCAGCAGCTCTTTTCTGTCAGTCCTCTGCCCCACCGAGAGACGATGCCGTGAGGAGGGAAGGTGAGAACTGGTGAAATACAGTGGCAGCATTTCTACTTACTAAAGATGAAGCTCATCTTTATCTCCCCATTTACAATTCTCTCTTGGGCACATTGCTCTGGGCCCTTAGACTCAATTGAAAGTACATGGCTTGCACTGTGGTTTTGTATAATTTTTAATCCTCCCAAATTGACAATCCCTCTCAAGCAGTAATAAAAAAGGAATTAATTGTTCTCCCTACATATTGGTGAATTAGTCCTTTATACTATCGCAATTAGAGTTTCCTACCTACCCAAAAAAGGTTCTAGGATAGGAAATAGTTTTCTGATACATGAAATCTTAACTTGAAATTCCTACTGTGGTGATTTGATGTAGTGGAAATCAATGACTCAGCAAACATTTCTCATGTACCTGTGCCAGGAACTGAGCTATGTATGAGAGAGATGTTCATCATTCAGTTGTTTCAGAGGTGTCTGACTTTCTGTGACCCTGCTTGGGGTTTTCTTGGCAAAGATACTGCAGTGATTTTTACTCCAGCTCATTTTACAGATGAGGAAACTGAGGCAAACAGGGTTAAGTGACTTGCCCAAGGTCACACAGCTAGGAAGTGTCTGAGGCCAAATTTGAACTCAGAAGATGAGTCTTCCTGATTTCAGATCCGGCACTCTATTTACTGTGCCACCTATCTGCCCAGATAGTTAAAAGTATCTATTTAATATTTACTTCCTGGCAGGCACTGTACTAATACAACAAAAAGCAATATAGTTCCTAACCTCACTGAGTTTATTTTCTAATGGGGGTAAGATAACACATAAAGGGGAACTAGAAGAGGGGGTGATGGATGATTAGAGTTCCTATGGAAGGGCAAGATTACAGATCAGAAGATGGAGAAGCCCAGAGAGTAAAGACTTGAACTAAGAGTGAAGTGAGCATGGCCTGGGTTTTTCAAATCAGTTTTTTTTAAGGGAGTTGCACTAAATTTAGTTTATAAAAATTTATTAAGCACAACAAAGTCTCTTTATACCTATAGTTTTTCAGTGACGTTTTATGGCTGCAAGTCATGGAATCCTATGTTTTCTAAAGAGCTAACGTTGGAGATCACCCAACGGGCAATGGAGAGGCAAAGAATGGGTATGAGCAGATTGTGACACATGCAGTCACTCAGGAGAAGTTGTATCAAGGATGTAACTGGATATATAGCTATATATCTAGAAAAAATATAGTTATATAGAGAGAACCAAGGAATAACCAAGGATAGTTCCATTGATATGCATGATATGTCAAGTGGGACCCACTTGCATGTACACCCCCTGTCTGCTACCACCATCATGGTGCATTTGTTGGGTAACATGGACGACAGTCCTACAAAATGGGGAGATTGGAGGGGTTGAGGTTGATATCTATATCATTAAAAAGAATAACCACATTGATGAGATCACTTATTCATTAGAATATGAAAGTGTATGTTGAACAATGGGATTTAAAGGACAAAAATATAATTCCTGCCCTTAAGTTACTTACCTACTATGTACCAGGCACTGGACTAAGCTTTGCTGATAAAAAAAAAGATAATTCCTGTCCTCAAGTTGCTTACAATCTAATGCAGAGAAGTCAACAGACAATAGAAAACTGAAAAGGAGGAGTAAGGGGAAGAGGCCAAAGAAATCCGAAATGAGTGTAGCCCCCTTAACTTGTACCCAGTGGTGCCAGTTTTCCCTCTGGAGCTACACAGAATAGATCTGATTCCCCTCCTCTACAAGACAAACACTTCAGATACTTGTAGTTGCACACCTATCATGTTCTAATCTCATTCAATCTAATAACCTCAGGTAGGAGAGTCAGGGCAGGTTCAACAGAAGCTGGGAGGTAAAGGGCTCTTGTATGAAAAAGTTTTGATTTCTTCTGTTTGGCTCCCAAACTTCCCCAACTGCCTTTTATCTCAGAGATATTCATTGTCATCAGGCAGTGTCTACCATCACTTAACGCCTCAATCATCCTATCTCAGCCCCTGAAGAGTTCCGTGGCTAGATAAGTACAGGAGATTCTCTCCTAGGCCTTTATCACCTGGATTGTTGTTAAGTCAGGTTAACACTCCATGTCCCCCATCTCAGTCCTGTCCTTGTACAAGGGGTGTTTTTCAACCTAAATTCAGGACTTTATATTCATCTCTCAAACATTTAATATTATTAGTTTTGGCCAATGGTGTCAGCCTTTTGAGACATTTCTGAACCTTGATTCAGTTGTTTAGTATGTTAGCTATTTCTACCAATTTTGAGTCATTTGCTCATTTTATAACAGGGCTGGGGAAACCTGTGGCCTCAAGGCCACATGTAGCCCTTTAGGTCCTCAAGGGCAGACTTTTGGATCCAGACTTCAAGTTGAGGACCTAAAGGACCGTATATGACCTTGAGGTCACAGGTTAACTATTTGTACTTCTAGCACTTCTGGGTGCTTGAAATATGCTAAGTGCCCAATACGTGCCTTTTTTCAGTCACTCATTTATTCAGCATTATCTGTGGCAGTTCTCTTATTTCCCAGAATACTCTGGCAGGAACAATTTAGTATAGCTTGTTGTCACATAACTACCTTTAATTTGTGGAACCACAACCAAGGTGACACTATCACATCCCCTTAGAATAGATGTGGTGCAGGGCATAGATAAAGCACTGGGTCTAGAGTCAGCAAGACTTGAGTTCAAATCTGAGCTCAGATACTAGTTGTATGACCCTGGGCAAGTCACTTAGCCCTGTTTGCCTCAGTTTTCTCATCTGTAAAATGAGCTGCAGAAGTAAATGGCAAGCTGCTCTGGTATCTTTGCCACGGAAGCCCCAAATGGGGTTGCAAAGAGTTGGCCATGACTGAAAATGACTGAAGAACAACTGGCATATGCATCATTCTCTTGCTTATACTGGGCACTGTTGAATCTGTCTGAGATGAGGACCTGCCTCAGTGCCGTCTATTTCCCCAAATCAAAATGGTGGAAATCAATTTGAGCCTTCCAAGGTATAGGCTTCGGGAAGCTGTTTGTGTAATAGTCATTGTGTAGACGGAAAACTCTTTTCCAAAGGACCTCAGTGTTGGATGGGACTTTTAGTCCAAGTCAACAGACAAAGCCTTTATGAAACACCTAGGATGTTGTAGGCAGTATTCTAGGCCCTGGGGGATCCAGAGACAAAAAGGAAACTGTCCCTGCCCATAGGAAATTTAGATTAGATTGTGGAGGCAACATGTCCATATATGTGTTTTAAGGCAAATGGATACAGTCTAGTTTGGGGAGGAAGGGTACTAGTAAGTGGGGGCTTCAGGAAAGGTTTCATGGAGAAGGTGGTACTTGAGCTGAGTCTAGAAGGGAGTGAAGGCTCTTAAAAGGTGAAAATGGAGAGGTGATTCATTCTGAGCACTGCTAAGGCATAGAGCGTATATGGAGAATAGCAAGACAGACAGTTTTTCTGGATTCTAGAGGACTGGAACACAATCAGTGTTCCATTTAATGAGGCTGGAGAGATGGGTTTGGAGCAGGTCATGAAGGACCATAAATTCCAAACAGAGAAGTTCACACAGGATCCATATGTGAAGGAACCATTGCAGTTGATTGAATAAGGGAGTGACATGGTCAGGAGTGTATTTAAGGAATATTGCCGAAAGCGGTGTGGTGGATGGATTGGAAGGGAGAGAGATTTGAATCAGGGAGACTAGTCAGGTGGCTATTGCAATAAGGGGGAAGGGAATAAGCATTTCCATGGCACCTCCTATGTATTATACTGTGTTAGCACATAGTAGGCCTTCAATAAAAGTTTATTGATTGAGTATTGACTCTTTACAAATATTATCATTTGATCCTTACAATATCCTTGGGAGGTGATATGATTACCCCCATTTTACAGCTGAGAAACTGAGGCACACAGAGGTTAAATACCTTGCCCACAGCTAGTAAGTGAGGCTGAATTTGAATTCAGATCTTCCTAACCATTGCACCACCTAGCTCCCTCATAGTTTTAACAAGAGGTGACGAGAGACTAAAGAAAGGTGGTGGCTGTCACAAAAAATGAGAAGAGGATGGATGCAAGAGATTTTGTGGAAGCACAGGGGACAAGATATATCAACTGTTTGGATATGTGGGGTGAAAGGAGTGAGGAATTGGACGGTGGGGCCCCCAACGGAAGTAGGAATACTTAAATAATGGTTTATTCAAAATGTATGAAAAATAATTTGAAAATGGGAATGGTTTGGAGAAAAACTTGGGATATCTGTGGGACATCTGGTTTGAAATGACCAATGGTCCAACTCATACCCCAAACCGTAGCTGTGACAACCCCAGCTTTTAATTGAATACCTCTGGTGATGGAGAACCAGCTGCTTCCTGAGGCAGCCCATGTCAATTTTGGTTTCTCTAACCATTAGCAATTTTTTCTTGTCATCAAGTAGAAATCTGACTCTAATTCCCACCCATTATTCTTTTTTTTTTTTTTAAACAATTGGGGTTAAGTAACTTGCTCAAGGTTACAGGGCCAGTTATTTCTGGGTGTGGTGCTGAGTATCTGAGCCCAGATTTGATCCAGGTCAACCCGACACTGGAGCCAGTGCTCTTACTCGCTGTGCTACCTGGCCGCCCCTCCCACCCATTATTCTTAAATCTGCCCCCAGGGCCCAAGCAGAATCAGCCTATCCCCATTTCCTCATGACATTCTTTCAAATACTGTAAGAGATCTCATATTCCCCCCTAAGCTTTCTCTTCTCTAGACTATACATCCTCAGTCCCTTTAAATGATCTTCAATATGGGATGATATGGAAGAGGGATTCTTAACCTGGGGCCTGAGGGCTTATTGTTTTTTAATATTTTGATAACTGTATTTCAAAATAACAAGTTCCCTTTGCAATCCTATATATTTTTAGGCATTTAAAAACATGATTCTAAGGAATCTAAAGGCTTTACCAGACTGCCAAAAGATCTCTGGTGACTCTCTCATTCTGATTGTCTTTTTTATAGATGTTCTCTACCTTACTAATGTGCTTCCTAAATGTGACACCCAGTACTGAGCCGGTCACTCTCTAGTCCTTGACATTCTCCTTATCTTAATGCAGCCTAATATTTCACTCATTTTTTTTTTTTTTTAGCTCCCCTTGTATGAATCTTTCTCTGTAGAAGCCTTTTGTTTTTTTTTTGGTCTAGTCCTGTGATTTGTTTTTGAAAGAAATCCCTCAGTATGGAAACCACTTCCACCAATGCAAAGCAACAATTACAGCTATCCTTTCCACATACCGACTTTCCCCATCACTGTTTTACTATGTCATGGATCGGCATAAGAAATTAAATGGGAATTTTAGGGGAGTTTTGTGGAAACTGCAGACAATACAGAAAGGCCATCAGATGACACAGAAAGAGTTTAGAAACTCAGAAATGCATAAATATATGTAAAGTATTGTGTAATATCAATATTATATCGCATAATATTAATATTATAAAGTATAATACAATTATAAATTTATAAAATTATATTATAAAGTATAATACAATTATAAATTTATAAAATTATATTATAAAATATAATACAATTATAAATTTATAAAATTATATTATAAAGTATAATACAATTATAAATTTATAAAATTATATTATTAAATATAATTATAGATACAATAAAGTATTGTGTAATATCAATTTTATCTTTTAATGCCATTAGAATTCAGACTTCTCTGGAGGGCCAACAATTTTATTCAGATTTTTCAGATTGTGGGGGTGCTGCATCCTTAACCCCCGCAATGTGGAAGGGGATACCTGAGGGTAAGAGGTTATGTAATTTGCTTAGGGTCCCATGATGTGTTATTTGCAGGATTTGAACACAGGTTTGCGGGACTCTGAGGCAGGGTCTCTCTCAACTATATCAAAGCACTTTTTTTCTTCCTATCATTTCCTATATTGTAAATGTCATACCTATTATAGGTCAGTAAGTAACTGGAGCTTCTGCAGATTTTTTAGTCAAGTTCTATGAGTGGCATGAAGTTTCTCAACACTATAATATCTCTAACATTTCTTTCTATTCGTTCTTGTCAGAGATACATGTCATGAACTCCTGGGACACGTCCCCCTACTTGCTGATCCTAAATTTGCTCAGTTCTCACAAGAAATAGGCCTGGCCTCCCTGGGAGCCTCTGATGAAGATGTTCAGAAGCTTGCCACAGTGAGTCTTCTATGTTTTCATGTCAGACTTTGAAAAAAGATCTTCCTGTTCATTCAAGGTTACGAAAGGAAAAAAAAAAAGATTTTTATAGTTATTAAAGGTGAAAGCAAAACTACATTTTGAAGATGAGTAAGTGGCATTGAGACGCTAGATAGATGATGTAATGGTGCATTCTGGGACACTGAACAACATTCTTCTTCCAGGAAAAAAAGATCACATTTCAGGGAGGTGATATTTATATCTTCAAATAATAAGAAATATTTCTTGAGATAATTGTTTCTTTCCATGTTTTTGATTTTCAATTTCAGTTTTTATGCTTAATGTTTTATTTTCTTGGCCAATAACAGTTTAGCTATGGTTATACTTACTACTCATTTGACCAGTTCTGTTCACCTGCTAAAAGAATTGATCACCTTACAGACTATGCTGTTTTGAGTGCAATCTATATTACAATGTTAAGACATGGCTATTTTATCATTCTCTTGCTTCAATATTTACTTTTTTTTTGGGGGGGGGCGAGGCAGTTAGGACTTGTGATTGCATTTATGTAGGGAACTCCCAGTGTGGAAACTTCCTCCACTGATGCAAATAGGTCAACTTTTCTGCAATTTATATTCTTGAGAATTGCTTGGAGTCCAAAGATTTATTTGTAATCAGTCAACATTTGTTAAATGCCTACTGTGTGCCAGGCACTGTATAAAATTATGGGGATACAAAAAGAGGCAAAAAAACCAGTTTCTGTCCTTGATGAACTCACAATACAATGAGAGAGATAACATACAAACAAATTTATACCAAACAGGAAATAATTAAGAGAGGGAAGGCACTAGAATTGAGAAGGGTTGGGAATAATTACACACTATTATGTGTCAGAGGTAGGATTTGAACCTGGGTCTTTCTTACTCCAAGACCAGTTTTCTATGGCATATTGCCTTTTTTTTCCCTTCCTGGTATTTATAGAGTTTCCAATATTGTATGTTGAGATTGAAGGTTGGGAGATCATGTAGAAAGGAAAGAGGTATAATCAGAAGACTTGGGTTTTAATTCTCCCTCTGATACCTATTTATGTGATCTTGGGCAAGCTATTTAATCACCCTGAGCCTCAGTTTCCTCATTCTTACCCTTGTGACACCCTATATTTTAACATATGGCGAACTCATCCCAGTTTTAAGGTCCTTTGCTGGTCCATACCTGCTCAACATGTTAGCTGGCTCACGAACCCCCATTAATGGGTCTTCTTTTTCTTTAGCAAGACAGAAGACAAAATTAGTTCAAAGCAAAGACATTTAATGAAACAGTTTAGTAAGAAGATTTACAATAGCACATATAGACATAGGGTGCACTGTATTACACGTGTAATCCATCAATGGTAAGAGAGAGCAGGAATAGCTAGGAATTATATGTGATCAGCAACAGGAGCCCACACACAGGTAATACACATGAAGGGGCAACTTCCTCCTTCCCCATAACAGGATGGTATCTTATAGTCATGTTCTCATGCTGCTTTCAGTAGGCCTGTTCCTCACCAAGCTTGGCATCTCCACTGGGCACATGGTTCTGTTGAGCTTTCTGGGCCTACTCCTTGTAGCAAAATGGTGTCTCTACCTGGTCTTCTTCTCATTTGGTGGTCACAGTGGTATTCTTTCTGGTCTTATTCTTCACTGTGAACACTGTGGAGTTTCTCCTGGGCCTACAATTATTAACTTGCTGGGTCTTCAGTAGGCTAGACAAAGGGGTGGGGAACCTACGAATTTGTTCTGGGAAGTCTGGATTTGGTCAAAGGGTACTTGAGGACCTAGAGGGTCACATGTGGCCTCAAGGCCACAGGTTCCTCCTCATCCTTATATGGTGGCCAGAATCTGCCCAGATAAAAGCATTTTCATAATTCTTTAGTCATACCTAGGCTAGGAATAGGTCTGTCCTTTTCAGTCCCTATGTCAGAATCAGAGATCAAAGTTGTTTATTATATACAACCACCTTCCTGTGATTAGTCACTCATATGACCCCAATATCATTCCTGGTTTAGGTTGTTGAGTCATTTTTGGTTGTGCCCAACACTTAGTGACCCCTTTGGGGTTTTCTTGGTAAAGACACTGGAGTGGTTTGCCATTTCCTTCTCCAGCTCATTTTACAGATGAGGAAACTGAGGCAAACAGGGTGAAGTGCCTTTTCCAAGGTTGGACAGCTTGTAAATGTCTGAGGCCATATTTGAATCCAGGATGATGAGTCTTCCTAATGGCGCCAAGTTTCCCTAGTGACCCCAAGATCACCTCGGTTCTAAGTACAAGCCTAGACTAAAAGCTCAGGGAAGCAAAGTCAGTGTCCTCTATCTGCTTTGTCCTCGTTCCTGTCTTTATTATGCATATCTGCTTCCCCATTAAACTATGACCTTCTCGAGGCCAGGGACTATCTTTTGCCTTTCTTTGTATTGCCCATTGCCTGGTACATAATTGGTGCTTAATAAATGCTTATTGAATGACATGTCTGTTAGAAAGCAAAGCCTAATTGCTTTGGGGCTATGTTTTGACCAGGGAAAGACCTCAATCTTCCTACATGTAAAATGAAGGAATTGGACCACAGATTCTCTACTGTTTTATGCCAATGGCCCTTTGAAAGTTGTTCTGAGTGAGGGGAGTGGTGATGATCAGGAGCCATAAATAACTTAGGGAGGTACAAGGGTGGGAAATGGTGATTCAGCCAATCACATTGGAACTTTGTGATAGTATTAGATAGTAGTAAGAAAGAAGAACAAGATTTAGACTTGTAGTATGCTATACTAAAAAAAAAAATGTTTATTCCTAACAGATGAAATTTGTATTGGGTCAACTAAAACTCCTTTTCCTTATTTTCCCAGTATTCAATGACTCCCCTCCTTAACTTTAACATTTTAATTACCTTCAATTTTATAGACTACCTGGTTTGCTAGTCCTTCTTGCTTTGAAAAATCTTCTGTAGACCAAGAGAAGCTACGAACGATCTCAAGTGATATTTAGAGCATAGAGGGGGTAGTGACAAGTTTCCTATTAGCTACCGCTATAAGGAGTTAGGAAGACTTTTCCTGAGATGACATCAGAGCTGCTTTTGACTTCCAACACAGCATCCTGTCTCTCAGTTAAAGAACAAAGTGAACAGAATCATGCCAGGAAAAACTCTGAGAGAGAAAAAGTGCTAAGACTCTAACTAGGCGGCTTCAAAGTAAATATGGAAACAAATGAGCTGATGGGTAACATGCATATTAATGAGCCCTCAGCAACATGCCAGAGCAAGAAAACCATTAAGATGACCCATTTCCAAACAGAGAGATTAACAACTTGAGTTGTTACTGGGAGGGGTTGAAAATGCCTATGGAGGGAAAAGAAATGGACCTTTTAGGAATTCATACCAGAAATGAAGGCATCATTAATGGACTAACTGAACTTTGTTTCCATTAAGTAATGCGCCAGAGGAAGAAATAAATAGTATAGACCCAGGAAGAAAACTGATAGAATAAAAAATCTAGAAAGTACCAATTATGTAGAATGATGAGATGGGCAATATTAATCTTTGCACCAGGTGAGATTTATAGTATTAATGATGATATTTATGTAAGACTTGTTTTTCCTCATTGAGTAAATTTGAGTATTTAGACGGAAAGGAGTTAAGCAAAGCCAGTGAAGGGAGATATTTCATAACTACTTTGGATGTGCTGTCAACAAATCTGTCCAGGGAAAGAAAGAAGTAATTGCCCCAAGAGACTAAGTGACACCAGAAGACTTTCATTGTTTTTCAGATGTTCCACTTGAACTTCTGGATCTTTCTCCCTCACTACCACCCAATTGCCAGCAGCTATTATAGCTCTCTGCCATATTTCTGCATGATATTTATTTTGACATTTTAATAACGTTTTGGTTGGGGAATGAAGCAATTTCTGCTGTTTTATTTGGGTGCTGGCTTCCATGTCCAGAAAACTATTTAAATGAAACACTTTTGTATTTGGGGAAATTGATGATGATGTCTTGACTCATTGTTATAAATGTAAATAATTTGCCCTCTGGTGCATAATGACTAAGACTCTCGTTGTGGTTGCCCTGCTCTTTCCATACTAATCATCAGCTGTCTGGGTCTATGCATTAGTAATATACAAAAATAGTCCCCAAACCAAGGGTAAGGGTAGGCTAGAGATCATTATATGGAAGAGAATCATTGTTTAGCTTCCTTCCAAGGACAGATCAAATGCTGCCTCCTTCACAAGACCAGATCTGGTCAGTTATCAGCACCTTTCCCTTTTGACCTCCCTTATTTTATGTTACTTTGTCTGAATATCATATTCATTCATTCATGTTCATCTTGATTCTCTCCTCATTCGTGAGCTCTGGAGGGAGGTGAGTGTTTTTATCTTTGTTTTTTTTATGTCCAGTGACTACCAGTGTTTCATAAATAGTATGTGGGACTTTGTATATAGCAGTAAAACTATGACACTTTCATTATAGATTTGTTTGATTGAAGAGAGATGCCATTCCCCCCGCCCCCTCCACCCGGAGAGCTGGGTTCTAACTTGGTTGAGGGTTCTTGGTGGTTTATTTTCTAGTGAGTGAATTCTCGATGAATATTTTTCATGAGATAGAATAACTGAAACAACTCAGTGTAGATAGGGATTTTGTGGTGGGAAGCAGGATCCATTGCCTGATATAGTGTGCTTTGCATAATGGTCACTTTCCCAAATGGTGTCAAATAGACACCTTTGCATTGTGGGTGCCATGTTTATTGAGTCCTTCATCTAGTAGTTTTTGATGAATACACCGTTATGCTTGGTGGCTTTCTACTATTTGTATAGTTCGTTGTCATAGGCACAGGGATACATGAATAGAAATCTGCTGATTAGATGAATTTAGTAACTTACTCCTGGAAATATGCTGATTTCCCCCCAGATTTAAGTAAATTTAAGGGGGCTGCTTTCCTAAACCATGTAAGTATCTTGTGATGCAGATGGCATCAATTCATTTCATTCATTTCTCCCCTCATAAAGGCATTTGAAACAGACAAAGCTGTATATCATCTTTAGGAGAAAGCAATCAGCATGAATATGCCACAGATGTTTCACAAACTGATTAAATCAGCCTGTGGCCCAGTTGGAATTTTTTATATATGGAAAAATCATTCATCCAGGTTTTTTATTTTTTGGTTTGTGTTTTTTCCCCCTAAGAAATTGAGGTTCCAACCAATCTGGAATTCCCAACTTTTTGGTGGTCAGGAAGGATGGAAAAAGAGGGATGGAGTCATAGTCAACAAGTCTGAGGACTGTTGCTAAGAGTGAGAGTTGTATCCATGTCCAAATTTATTCCAGGATCTTTGAGAAAGTGATATTATTAATAGTCTTAGTATCTACTAGAAACCAAGAAACAACTAACATTGATATAGGAAAGAGTGATTAGGAAATTCTTGAAATATAATCCTGCCTGTATTTCTGTTTTCAAGGCTAATCATTTGTCTATTTTTAATCTGTTTTTATAATTAAAACAAATTTTTTTTTGGTTAGATTCTGAGTTCTGAGCTCTCTCCCTCCCTCTCTCCTAACCCTGCACTAGAAAAGGTCAACATTTGACATAGACATATACGTAGAACCATATCTTTTGAATATGTAAGAAGTTCTGCCTCAATTAAAGTCACCAATGTCCGTGAGTAAATGAAAATGTTTGAATTTCCTGAATGTGTGAATTTCAAATCTTCCATTTTACCTTAGGGACCCAGGATTAGTTATTGCTTTATGTGCTGAGAATGGTAATCAACTCTAAATCTGAATTTAATTTGAAAGGGAAGAATCAATGTAAAGGTAACCCAAGACATTAGCAGGTTTCCTTTCTTGGCCAGGACTTAGAAACTTTAGGATGACAAAAGTGCCTATTCAGCCATAGTTCTGAGCATGGGTAATCATTTTTGGTAGCTCAACAGAGAGCATGTAATAAGTCCCAGGCTTAATCACTCAATGCTAGTGCTTTTGAACTATTTCAAATATTTGGAACGTTAGATGCAAAGTGGACAAAGTGCCTGAAGGAGCTCTTAGTCTTAATAGAGATGTTTGGACAGCTGATCAGATGTGTGATTTCTATGAGTAACAGTTTAAAAGTTAATGCTATGCATCCCAATTCATTGCTTTTACTTTAATGACTGCTGTGATTAAAGAAAAGAGGTATTCTTCAAAGAGTATATATTTTCTCTTAGCCATGTAATTTTTTTCCTCCTCCGTTCATTTCCATCGCCTTATTTGAACTGTTTGCCACGCTTTTCTTTCATATATAGTCCCAGAACTCATTTTCCTAACCTCTCTGATTGCAATTCTCTTTTGTTAGCACTCATGCTGTTAAGTGAGGACATAAGGCAATATTAGTCTCTGTGTGTTCAGCCTCTGATATTTGGTGTTGCCATTACTGGCCCGCTGAACTATGATGATGATGACACCATTTTGTGGAATTTAAAAGAAATTCTAATTGCATGCTATTTTTAGAAATAGGCACATTTTCAGTCCGCAACAGTTGTGTATTTTTGCAATTCAGATCTTTCTTTATATTTTATATCTGTAGTCCAGGGCTTCAGGGAGAAGTCACATAAATGCAGATGCAAAAATTTTAGATATTTGACGACTTATCAAAATATAGTCACATTGCTAACTCTGCTTATCTTGATGGCTTTGCCTATGTACAAGAGCCCTTTCCGGTCTACCCCTAAGACCTTGGGAACTAAGAGGAACATTATTATTGCTGTTGTTTGCTCTAGGGCTGTGATTTCATCTACTGTTGTGTAAATGTCCTTTGTTGATGCAGATTGACAGCTTGTCTGGAACTTTCAGTCCTAGAGAGCTTCTGGGGTGGAGGGGGTGGGTGCAACATGAGAAACTGAGAGTCTTGTCCATGGTAACAAAGATAGAATGTGGCAAAGGTGGAATTTGAACCTGGTCTTCCTTACTCAAAGGTTAGTACTCTGTTCATTATTCCATACTTTCTCTCCAGGGACATACAGAGTGAGAGCATCTTAGAGTTGAATGTGACCCTAGCAGTAAGCTAGGTGAACCTCAGAAAGGTACAGCTCAAACTAGACTTCATTTATTTACCCGGTTTAAACAGGGTGGAATTTTAAATGTAGCCCTGCTTATAACCAAGAAATATTTTACCCATAGGACAGGTAGGCGGTGCTGTCCATAGCGTGTGGGGTATGGAGTCAGGAAGACTCATCTTCATGAGTTCAAATCCCATATCAGATACTTACTAGCTTTGTGACCCTAAGCAAGTCATTTCACTCTCTTTGCCTTGGTTTCCTCATCTGTAAAATAAGCTGGAGAAGGAAATGGAAAACCGCACTAGTATGCTTGCCAAGAAAACTCCAAATGGGGTCACGTAGAGTCAGAAATAACCGAACAACATTTTACCCATGTGCATATGGATGGTTCAGCTTAAAAGATAGGTATTATACCATCTTTGAAGGATGAAGACAGTCTTATAAAGTAGAATAGAAGTTCAAGGTAATGAAGATTAGAGACTATGTGTGTGTTTGTGTGCATATGGACTGTGTGGAAGGGGAAGATTTAAGGGTTGTGCTTTAAAGGCAATACTTGTACATTTGGGAAGGGGAAGTGGAGGAAGCATTTATATGGTACGTGCCAGGTACTGTACTAAACACCTATTATCTCATTTGATCCTCACGACAGCCCTGGAGGGTAGGTACTATTATTATCCCCATTTTACAGTTGAGGAAACTGAGGCAGACAGAGAATAAGTGACTTTCCATGGGTCACAAGCTAGTAAATATCTGAGGCCAAATTTGAACTCAGAACATTCTATACACTTCTTACCAGCTGCCTCTTTTAGGTGAAGAAAGATTCACTTGCCAAAGCTGGGAAGAGCTATCAGGTCCTCAATGGGGCCACATCAAAGCTGCTGTGTTCTAGTGTAAAAGGAACTGGGCCGAGAGGCAACTGGCTATGTGATGATATAAAAGAACTCACATTTCCTCATCTGTCCATTTTTATCCTGTCTACCTCATGAAGGTGGTTATGAAAAACCACACGGACGTAAAGTATTTTAAAAGCAGGGCAAAGTGACAGACGCTTGAGAAGAAACATTATAGAATGGGGTAGTAGGTTCTGAGATCTTGAATAAGAAGAGAACTTGGGGTTCATCTAGTCTGACCTGCTCATTTAACAGACAAGGAAACTGAGGCTCAAAGAGGTCAACTGACTTTTAGGATCATAGGCTGAGAACTGGAAGTGAGCTCAGAGGTTATGTATTCTAACCCACTCATCTCACACATGAGAAAACCGAGGCCCAGAGGGGCCTAGTGCTTTGCAAGAGCCACACAGTTAAAAATGGCACAGTCAGAATTTTAACTCATTTTCTTCCTCCATAGTCAGCATCCTTTCCACTCTATGCTGCTTTTCTATTACCTGAAGGATTTCTTATAATAAAAAAATCCTAGGCATGCCACATGACCCTGAAAAACTTTTTATTTTATTTGTGAAATAATTAATTTTAAATTTCTGAAGCCTCTGGTCCTTCACATTGAGCTGTCATCTTCCTAGCATGATCAAAATCTTGACACTGAGCTCCTTCTATTTTTCCTGCTCAGAGAAAGTTAGACACATCTGTCAAGGAGTACAAAAGAGTCCTGGAGTCATTTCAATTTCCATAAAAATGTACAAAAGGGAAAAAAGAGTTTAAGTCTAAAGGGAGCCCTTCATCAAACCTTAAGCATGTGGGATTTCTGGTGGGGATGGGGATATGAAAAGAAGGAGAGAAGTCTAGTTTTCCCACCTAATTCCAGCTGCTATTTGAAAAGCCCCCACAATGACTAATAATAAAGACCACAAGAAAGAGATGTAAGCTACTCCATCTAGTCCAGAAAACCACAAAAAGAGAGCTAGGAGTTGTTAAAAAGGGCCAGAACAAAGCCTAGTAAACTGTCTAGAGGCTGGTGGGGAAGGAGAAGAGTCATGACAGGACATCTGGTGTGAGCTCCCACAAGTAGACCTGAAGTCAGCCGGCATTCTTGGGGTTCAGGGAAGAGTTGTAGTCCAGTTTGACCTCTAGTAATTGAGATCCTAATGCCAGATCATGATTCTGATCAATCAGAACAAAAGCAGGGGACAGAGTCAATCTCTACAGTTTTTTTTTTGTGCATAGAGACCGGACTTGCCTATGTATTCTTTGGAAAGAGTTGTCAAAACTAGCCTTAATGCCAGAACCATATTAAAATGTAATTGGGAAATATTTAGTAAATAAACATATAATGGAATGTAGATAATGTTAATATGTGGTTTTCTATGTCAGTATTCAGCCTTTAGGGATCCTTAAATAAGGTATGGTGCCACCCCTCCCTCTTTTCTCTTTGAGTTTGAATTTGGTATCACTGCTTTGGAGTGCTGTGAACCATAGCAAGAAATAGGGATAATTCATTGATTAGGCACCAGCATCAGGAGACTGACCAGGAGGTCTAAGACCAATATCATCTCCAACATTCCACTGGGACCTGTCACGACCACAGCAGAGAAAGGAACCAACTGCCAACTGGGGTTAGTGCAAAAAGAGAAAGATTTGCTAAGGCCAGCATCTGTGGTAGACAATCAGAGAATGAGGTAGAAAGCAGGGATTTAGGCAGAGGATGGGGCCTAATGCTACCCATCCTATTGAGAATGGCAGTGGTAATGGCCCTCAGACTTGAGCTGATAAGACCCAACAAGAGCTAACCAGCTCATCCAACAGTACCAAGGGTAACTAGCCTCAGCACAAAAAACCCAAACCAGGAACAGATGCTAAAAATGAGAATACCCAGAAGAAAATAATGAATACAATGAAGAAATGCTATGTGTTAAGAGAGGCCAAAAGGTAAACCAAGAAATGTCAACCCCAAAACGCCACAGGCTGAGCCTCAGAGAAAAACACATATATGATGAGTAGTATAAGAGTGTCTGAAAGCAAGAGAGAAAAAGTGGAATTCGATACAAAATGAAAGTTCAGGAGGAAAAAGCATTGGAAGAGAATAAAAGGCTTAGAATAGAAGTTGGAAAATATTACCCTAATTAGTGGACTAACTGAAAAATGGAACAGAGCAAACAGAACTCCATGACTTCAGGCAATAATGAAAAATATTAGAATAATGTCAATAGGAAAAAACAAGGAAATATAAGGCACCTACTATTTAAAAAAATTGACTTGTAAATACCTAAAGGAGAGATCATTTAGAAATCATCAGACTACCTGAAAATCATGACCAAGTAAACAAATTAAAAAAAACAAAGCAAACCTCAAGTGTGTTTCAAGAAACCATTCGAGAAAACTGCCCAGTTCTAATAGAACCAGAAGGCAAAGGGGAAAGGGAAAATACAAAGAATCCACAGATCACCATCTAAAAGAAACCCCAGACTGAAAGTACCCTGTTATGGCTTAGTTTAGCAAGCAACCAGAAAGGAGGAGTTTAAATACCAAAGAAACCACAGACTAGATTACATAATTATTATAAAGGAGAGACAGTGTTGAATGCATTATTTTAAACAACAAAAGAGAAAAACTTATAAATAAAAATGACATAACCCCCCAAAATTGAGTATGACCCTAAAAGGGCGGGCGATGGATTTTTAATAGATTAGAGGACTTTCAATAGAGGATATTCCTGTTGAAAAAACTGGACCTAAGTACAAACTTTAAAATGCAAAGAAAGGTATCAAGAGAGACTTAGAAAGTGTTGGAAGGGGTTAAACAATGAACTTCCAATAGAAGGAGAAGAGGCAAATAGACTTTTATAATTCTATTTTCTTTAAGGGTCACAGAGTGGGTTAAAAAAAGGTAAATACAGGTCCTATGTATGGTTTTATTTTATTGTGATGGTTTTAAGGAGGGAGGGAAAAGGAATACATTAAGGAAGGAATGAAGAAAAAGGGGAGGAAATAATTATCTAACATAAGTAAGGTACAGAAGAAGAAGACTATGTGTACATGGAGGAAAAAGTAATAGGAGTGTGCTTCTTGCGTCCTCACTCTTATCTGAACTTGGCAAAAGAAAGTTGATCATATACTCATATACATGTATATGTACACATACACACAAACATGGGTTGTTTTGTTTGCTTTTGTAGAAATATATTTAACTCAGAAGCAGGCAGGGAAGAAAGTGGAGAGAGGCACATAAGAGGAAGAATAGAATGGAACAGGGTAGAGATACAAAGAAAAAGAAAAGCCTCTTGAGTTTTGGAGGATTAACCATAAAAGGAGATTAAAAAGGGAGAAAGAAATGGTAAGAATCAGAGATTGGTGGAGAGGGGAGGGGCAAAGGAGTGGATACAGATAGCCCAGTTAAACTACAGATGAATAGTGTGGATCAGATGCCTTTTATTTCTCTACTCTCTTCTTCATGGTAAAAAATAGGGTGAAAAGAAGAGGAAAAAATATAAGAAGTTATGATGGAGAAAAATACAGTATTAGTAATTGAAGTGAACGTGAACTGTATAAACCACCAGAAATCTCATCATTAGGGAGGTTACTTTGTTTTCAGTATTCAACACCTCCTCAGGACCTTCAGTTGCTTCACTCCTCTGATTGGAGGATGGAGCAAAAAACTCCGCCCCCTACCCCCCAAGCCTCCAATTATAGAGGACTCAGAATTTTTAGCCAAGTCATCATAGGTGTTTTGTTTGGTTTTAATTCCATCAAAATCACATTCCTGTGCAGGGCACCCTCAGGTGTCCCCTTCTTTCTAGCATCATTTTGTTCATTGTGCTCTTCCATTAGAGAATTAGCTCCTTGAGAACAAGGACTGTTTTCCTTTTCCTTTTTTGGGGGGGCAATTGGACTTGGCCAGGGTCCCACAGCTAGTAAGTGTCTGGGGCTGCTTAACCCAGGTCCTCCTGACTCCCGGGCCAGTGTTCTATCCACCACACCACCTAGATGCCCCATATTTTTCTTTTTCTTACTTGTATCTCCTGGCCTTAGCAGAGTGACTGGTACATGACAGATGCTTAACTAATATTTATTGACTACTGACTATTGGCTATACCTACTATAAGCAAAGGAGTAAGATAGCAGAATCGAATAGAAACTAGAATCCGATGTTATGTTGTTTACAAGAAATACTCGTAAAATGTAGAGATTTTAAGAATTAAAATGGAGAGTGGAACAAAATTCTCTGTGATTTAAGACAATTTAGAAAAGCTGATAGGAATGGCAATAATGGTCTGAGCTGAGGCAATGGTAAAAATAGATATGATGGCTGAGTGAAATATGTCAATATGATATGTGTACCAAATGGTACAACATCTAAATACTTGAAGGAAAATTTAATCAAATAACAAAGGGAAATAGCATATATATAATCGTTGAGGCCTTCAATATGCCCCTTTTAGCATGTATATAACAGCTGAGGTCTTCAATATGCCCCTTTTAGCATATATATATTATAGTTGAGGTTTTGAATATGCCACTTTTAGCCCCAAATAAATCTAACAAGTAGTTGCAATAATTCCATCTGTTATACTTTTTCAAGAGGTTGGGAATGAAAACCATCAACACATAAAGCGTTAGGTAGTACTTCTGAATAGAAATTTGACATTTTACCTTGGCTTTGCACTGTCCAAACAAATTCCCTTCAGGTATGTGTCTTCTGGCAAGCCAGACAAAGACCTGGCCTCGGCCTAGTGTAGGTGGTCGTATTAACTGATGTAGAAACTCCCCTTTGCTGCCAGTCAGTTCCAACCAAGGGACCTAAGATCTCCAACTTTTGAAATCATAAGGCTGCCTCCAAGTCTGGACCTGCTATCTGAGGATCGCTGTTCGGTAACATGTTTAGGCAAAAAAAACACAAAACTGTCCCTTCCCCTGTCTCTCACAGGAAATCTAATGAAAGAGTACTACTCGCCACAATGGAGAATCAAAAAAAATAAGAGAAGGGCAGCTAGGTGGTGCAGTAAATAGAGCACTGGCCCTGGAGTCAGGAGGACCTGAGTTCAAATGTGACCTCAGACACTTAACACAAAAAACTAGCTGTCAACAACAACAAAACAAATAAGAGAGATGGAAACTGCCTCTCTTCAAACTGATGAAGCTAATCTAACTCCCTCCCTCCCAATATCATGAGGTTAAGGAACCAATAAGGGAATTCTTCATCCTCAAGTAATTGAATGCTGAGTCAGCATGTGTGGTCATCCAAAAGCAGGCTAGGCACTCTGCACATGCCCGATGGGATTCAATCTTTGTTACATTTGGATGAATAGGATTCATCTAACTCACTTTTGAACAAAAGCAAGGATACAATTGTTGAGATTTTCTTTTACAGGATAGAATAGCAGAGGTAATACTGTACCAAACTATAGGAATTTAATTACCCTATTCCACAAATGTAGTTTTCAAATAAAGGAGTTGAAAGGATTTCAAAAGCCATTCTTCAGAATGGTGATATAAAAATGATCTCAAGTTTAGTAGGAAATAGATTATATTTCTGTAAATTATGAAGCTGCTCCGTGAGGAGAGACTTGATAAGAAACACTTCATAAAAGGGAACCTACAATGACTAAAAAATAATCTCTGTGCTATCTACATGTGAGTCCTGTGCTTTGCTGAGGCTTTAAGAAGTTTGTCATTTTAAGTAGGAAAGGTGGCAGAATGGGATCCTGTAGCGGTGAGTGATGTCCCCTGAAATGAAAGCTCTGGTTTTTGAGATGCCCAAAGCAAGCAAAAAGCAGGAAAGAATGGTAGGTAGAAAAAGGATTAGAAGAAATAAATCATCCAGAGAAGCAAAGGATCATTGCTAGAGATGGAAGCCACCTTTGAGAAGTTGAATGACTCAGTACATATCAGAGGGGAGATTTGAACCTAGGTCTTTCTGGTGTCCACTCTGCTATTCTGCCTCTGTGTTCACAGACCTGGTTAATTTGGACATCTAGAAATAGCAATCCTGTCACTGGCACATCCTTTAAGATTCCAATGCTCTGGAAAATCATGTAATAATCCTCAATACATAGAATCTTATTGGCAATCTAATCTCACCCCTTGTTTTACAGTCAGGTAAACTTAGGCCAAGAGAAGCTAAGTGACTTCCTAAAATTCATGAAGGTAATAAATAAATAGCAGAGCTAGGACTGGAACTCAGGTCCTCTAACTTCAGTGTTCTTTCTACTGCACCACACTTCTTCCTAACACAATCAACTTTCTTTTGAGTATCTAAAAGTCTGCCCTTTGATGATAGGGTCCATAAAAATCACAACTTCAGATATGAAGAGGAAGCAGATGAGCCAAGGTGCTCTCCTAATGGGATGTTGATTTGGGGAATCTTTTTGATGAAAAATTCATTTATTTTATTATACATTAGCCCAGCAGGAAGTACTAGTCTTGGGGTAACAAGGCTTGGAAGTTTTCTGCTTTATCTTTTGTGCTGTTAGGAAATAGCCTCATTTGATTTCATCTCCAGGAAGCAGCATCAACTAGTGATTCACTGGCAAGACAGGACAAATGGGTTTTAACTCAGTTTCATTGCACAATATTGTACCTAATGCTGTACTTGCTTTAATGAGGCTTGTCCCATTTTTCTTCTTTTTAAAAGAGTAAAATGTTTGAGGGACACCATATTTTCACTGAAAAGGTAGATTTAGAAAACTGGCTCCCCTGCCCACTGCATTTTAGTCCATCTGCAGATTTTATATTCATCTGTCTCATGCTTGCCAATGTCTTCTTCAGCTTTTAAAAAATTCTTTATTAAAAAGGATGGTTCTCTGGGAAGCGATGGAAAATGTAGGTGACCTTAAAATGCAAGACAATAATAGAATTTATTTGAAAAGGAATTCTGTTCATGTCCTTTGACCATTTCTCTTTTGGCAAGGGCTCAAGAGCCTTATAGATTTAGTCTTATAGGTTTGTGTAAATTACCTATATATCTTCATTATATGATTTTTATAATAAGATCATGGATTTATGGTTGGGAAGGACCTGAGTGGTGGTCCAATCCAATTTGTTCATTTTACAGAAGAGGAAATTTAGGCCAAGAGAGATGGAATAACTTGACCAAGGTCATACAGATAGCAAGTGACAGCGACAGTTTTTGAACCCAGGTTCTCGGATCCCAAATCCAGAGTTCTTTCCATTATACAATGTTGCCTTAGATCTAGCATATTTGATTGAAGAATATTTTCCCAATTTACAGCTTCTCTTCTCATTCTAGTTACAGTGAATTTGCTAATATAAAAGCTTTTTATTATGTATAATCACATAATAAAAATTGATTTTCATTTTATTTATTAGATCTAATCACACAATAAAAATTGATTTTTACTGTGTGATTACACATATTGATTTTGTCAATATGCATACTTCTCCCACTGATGAAGATCATAATCAAAGTTGTGCATTTTATCTTTTATTATTAAATCTATCTTGTGATTGTTCCTTGGTACTTCCCCTAGTCATATATCTAAAAGGTACTGTGTTCCATATTCTAATTTTGTTTTCTGATGTAAATTTTTTATAAAAATTAA
>NW_027185720.1:2002919-2073430 GCF_028583685.1 Petaurus breviceps papuanus
ATCTATCTATCTATCTATCTATCTATCTATCTATCTATCTATCTATCTATCTATCTATCTATCTATCTATCTATCCATCCATCCATTCATCCATCTATCCATCCATCCATCTATCCATCTATCTATCCTCCCATAGAGATAATGCAGAAAGCATCCAGAGGAGAGGGGCCAGCATCTTGAAGGGTCTGGATTGAAGGAACTGGAGATACTTAACATGGAGAAGAAAAGACAGAGTTTGCTGTAATAATCACATGAAACGATGTGTGTAAAGCTCATATAATTGTGATCTATAGCATGTGGCACAGTGGAAAGAGCACTGAGCTTGTAATTAGGAAGACTCATCTTCATGAGTTGAAATCTGGCCTCAGCTACTTACCAGCAGTGAGACCCTGGGCAAGTCACTTAACTCTGCATCAGTTTTCTCATCTGTAAAAGAAGCTGGAGAAGGAAATGGCAAACCACCCTAGTATCTTTGCCAAGGAAACGCCCAAATGGGGCAGTTAGATGGTGCAGTGGGTAGATCACATGCCCTGGAGTCAGGAGGACCTGAGTTCAAATTCGGCTTCAGATACTTACTAGCTGTGTGATCCTGGGCAAGTCACTTAATCCCGATTGCCTCCCTCCCCCCGGAAAAAGAAAACCCCCCAAACAGCATGACAAAGAGTTGAATATGACTAAAACAATGGAACAGCAACAAAAACTGTGAACTCTGGTGTCAGAATATAAATTCAGCCCTAGTGATACCTGTAGGACCCAGAAAATAATAGTACTGAATAGAAAACCAATTTCTTCTTGAAAAATGTTACATTTCCACTTTGTGGATGTATATGATGAGCTAATTCTGCAAGTTTTGCTTTGATGATCATTCAAAAGGCATCAAAGCAGTCTGCTTATATTCATGATGTGCTTGGAAAAGACCCACGGAATTTTGTGGAAAATGGAGTTGGACAAATGACCACCTCACAGAGCTCAACTCCTGGGAGAAAAATAGTGTCTCTCAGATTTCGTGTGTCCTCATCTGTTAAAGAAGGCCTGGGAAATGGCTCTGATAAAAATCTCTTTTCCCCATTAACTCTGAGTCTCTGAATCGTGAAGCACTTTAGTGTTCACCTATTAAAGACAAACTCTCCTATACCCCAGCCAAGCATGCCTAGCATTTTCTCTGGCCAGTTTCCAGTTGGCTGAAAACTTCAGAAATGCCAATGAGAAACACATTCCCCTTGACATTTTGGGATGTAGATCCAGATGTCTGAATCAATGGACTTTCAGACCTGCTGCCTCTAATGAACAGAGCCAAAAGCCACTGCAACCACAAGACTAGTGTGTTTCTCCCTTCAAATACCTGCCAATTAACATAGAGTCATTTTCCCTAAAGGCTTATATTATAGGACTTTAATCCGCCAGGAAGGCCAACTTCCTGATGCTTGGAGATGTTCAGATGCTTGGAGGGTTAGTAACTAAGTCATTTTGGAAAGGGTGGAGAAGTGAAACCAGTCTGTTCAGTGCAAATTTGGACTCAGATCTGAATCCTGAATCTACAATTTATTACTTCCTAGCTTAATAGCCATCCCCCCTCACCCTTACCCTACCATTTCTCACTCCAACCCTGTCATTCCTTTTCACTGTGCCCTCTGGAGTTCTCATTCCATAATAAACAAACTTCCCCTCATTCTGGACCTCATCCTCCTTCCCTCACTGAAATCTGTTTTTTACCAGATGACACAGCATCCTTGGCCATTCTCCCTCGTATTGACTGTGGCTTCTATCACAGTTGACCTTCTTCCCAAACACACTGGTATTCAGGGAAGGTTAGGGGAATCAGAATAGTCCTTGCTCCCTTTAGTCATTTTCACACTCTTTTTTTGCCACTATTACTTAGCAAACTCTCCTCTTTTGAAGTTCACTGTGTGATTGCCTTTGCTCTGACTTCACTTTCTTCCTTTCCCAATGTTGATCTTATAATTAACCAATTCTATTTCACACCATTCTCTACTGTCTTATGCCTCTATTACTTGTCCTATATCCATTCATCCCTTGCCAAACCCCAGGCCTGAGTTATTTCTACCATCTGCCTTGTCAACTCCTACCCACCTGCTGCTTAATAAATCTCAAGGAAGTCAGAACCATGATGCCTAAGTATGCTACAAAGTTATATTAGACTCAACTGGGCTCACAAGGCAGTCCTTTTATTCCTTTCCACCTGATTCCTCATCTCCTTCTGCACAGAAGCTATTCCAAACTTTTTCTTCTCCCTTTAAGCCTATCATACCTTCCCCTTTCCCCTCTCTTTCTCACCTGATGATTTTCTTGATAAAATTGAGGCCATCTGAAATGAGCTCCCTCTTTTCCTGTTCTCTTCATCTTAAACCCCATTGATATCGTTCGTTACTGCCTTTGAAAATGAGACGGCCCTTCTTAACAAGCCAACCCCTTTACAAGTGGCTTTAATCCCATCCCCTAGGAGAAGATTCAACATGTATTTTGCTGCTTCCTTAAACATTCTTATTTCCCAGTTTCTCAACCTCATCATTTCCCAATCACCTTACTTCTATCCCACCTTACACGCACAAAGAGATGGTAATACCCTTGATTTTACCATCCCCTACATGTGTTCCATTCCCATGCCCATGAATTCGGAAATTCCTTTATCTTGTCCCAATCTTTTAAAAATTTTACTATTCCTTCTGCCTCTTAACTCATAACCCTGTTCTTCATCTTCTTCATGATTTACAATCCCTTCACCCTTCAGTTTTTCCCAGCTCACCAGCCTTGCACTAGTGACACTCTCCTCCCTTCCCCATCTTGATCTTGGTTGGTGAACTCGTTCAAAGCTACCCGATTGTCTCCTTGAGTCCCTTGCCCCTTTATCCTATCACCAATCCTTCCTTGTCAACTTCTGTCTTTGGATTATTCCAACCTCCCACTATCTTCACTGCTATTTATATGTTGCTGAATGAAGCTGGGAAAAAATCACAGAGCTGTGTTGACTGAGTCCACTACAAATTTACCTTGCATGATCTTCCACTGGGCTCTCACTGAGGCAAGGCAATTCTTTTATACGTTTCTAATTGATTCATTATTCCGTTCACCACAATAGCTTTTCCAAACTTTTTTATCCCCCAGACTTCCTATAACTACCCCCTCTGGCCACCCTCAAGAACCTTATTTCACTGAAAAAACTGAAGCCATTTGCTGAGAGCTCCTTCTTCTATCCTCATTACCTTGCTTCACTCAGATGCCTTTCCCCACTATCTCCTCCTTCACCCATCTCACATGAGGAGATAGCCCTTCTCCTTCCCATTCACTCTGGACTCCTGTTCCTCTCACAAGACATTATTTCTCTGGGTTCAGTGCATTTCCAATGACTGTCCTCAATACCTAAAGCTATCTCTTGCTTATCTCTACCTCCTGACTTCCCTAATTCTAAAACTTGTCTTCTTTCAAGAGTCAGCTAAATTCCTACCTTCTACAAGAAGCCTGTCTGTATCCCCCTTAATATTTATGCCTTTTTCTGAGATTATTTCTATCTCTCTTGTACATATCTTGCTTTTTACAGGGCTGTTTGCATGTTGTGCCCCTCGCTAGAGTGTAAGCTCCTTGATGTTTGAAGCTATTTTTGCCTTACTTGATATGACCAGTGCCTAGCACACAATAGGCACTTGATAAATATTTATTGACTTGACTCTCCTCTTGGTTACTCTTTCATTTCTCTGAGTTTTTGTCCTATCCATAGGACCATTCCTTTTCTATCTCAGTGTGGGCAGCATTTCTGCCTGTGATTGCAGTCTAGTTTATTTTTTTAATTGTCAAGGATGTTTTGAGTTCTGTATTTGTGTGTGTGTGTGTGTGTGTGTGTTTCTAACTACCAGCTCATGCTTTGCTAGGAATCTGGTAGGTACAAAGTCTTTGAAGCCTTCACTCATGGGTTACATACACAGATTCTACTATTTTCTTCTATGGTCATTATTGATCACGATTAGATCATAACAGTCTTAGGACAAGTTGCTAAGCCTGATTTTGTTCTTTTATTTTTAATGTCCTTTGGATTATTGTACTGGTGAATAAAATAACTGCTTTCTGAGTAACTGAATAAAAGCATGAAGATGTAAGCTCATCTTCTGTGGATTTCCTGAAAGCATCCTTGGCACAACTCCAGTAGCAGACAAGATGACAGAAATGACATGTCATTCATTCTGTTCTCATAGGTTTTTGATTTTTTCTTCTAACTATATTTGTATCTTGAAAGCTTGCTGAGGATGAGTATTTGGTAAGGTGACATCCTTTAAAAACATTGTTCTTGAGGTTAGCGAATGATTTGTATAAAGTTCTTCAGATGCTTTAGTAGTGTCTGACTGTGACCCCATTTGGGGTTTTCTTTACTGAGGTAAAATCAGTACAGTTAAGAGGGGTTGGGAAAGGCTTCCTGTAGAAGGGGTTTTATTTGGACCTTAAAGGAAGCCAGGGAAGTCAGTAGGTAGTTGAGGAAGCAGGCATGGGGGGGAACAGTCAGAGAATGCTTTGAGCTAAGAAATGGAGAAAAAACTACCAGACCAGCAGAGTATGTGGCAAGGAGTAAGGTGTAAGAAGATTCACATTGTAGAAGAGGGCTGGGTGATGAAGGGCTTTGAACACCAAACAGAACGTTTGCTATTTGATCTTGGAGGTGATAAGGAGCCACTATTGTCCATTGTGACATGGTTGGACATGTGCTTTAGGAAAATTGCCTGGCGACTGAATGGATCTCAGACGGGAGTGGGGAGAGATTTGAAGAAGGCAGGGTGTACTGAAGCATTTCCTGAAGGTGGGATATAGATATTTCTGATTTGTTCTGATATATCTGAGCTTTTTATGGTATCAGAATGATGCATCCCCCACACTCCTCTGTTCTCTGTGTCAGGCTTATAATCAGTGTTTATGAGGATTGTCAGCCTTCAGAAGTATGCCACTTCATCTAATTCCTAGATTCAGAGTAGTTTCATCACACAGAACAAGGTGCGAATACCATCAATGGCATCATAGGAGCCCAATTGACCAGTTACAACTAGGCTTGGAAGGGTTTGTCATCATTGTTGTTACGAGACACTGAGTTATAGTGGATGGAAAACTGCCCTCCAAGTCAGGAATATCTGGGTTCAAGTCCTGACTCTGACACATAACCATCTATATGCCTTTAGGTAAATCAGGTAACCTTTCAGCCTTCTCAGCAGCTCTCTAAGACTAAGGGAAGTTGCCAATCTATACTGGCAGAGGATAGTTCCTCATCTGGGAGTCCTGAACTTGGAGTGAGGAAGAGCTGAGTTTGAATTCTGCCTCAGACATTTCCCAGCTGTATGACTCCTGGCAAGTCAGTTTAGCTCTCTTAGGCTCAGTTTCCTCATCTGTAAAATAAGGAAGGAAATGGCAAGCAACTCTAGTGTCTTAGTCAAGAAAACCCCAAATGAACTATGCCCAAAGGGCTATGAAACCTTGTATACCCTTTGACCTAGATATACTACTACTAGGTCTGTATCCCAAAGGAGATAAAAAACAAAAAGGAAAAGGACCTAAATATATGAAAATATCTATAACATTTCTTTCATGGTGGAAAAGAATTAGAAATCAATGGAATGCCACCAATTGGGAAATGGCTGAACAAATTGTGGTATGTGATTATAATGGAATACTATTGTGCTATAAGAAACGATGAGCAGGGTGCTCTCAGAAAAACCTGGAAAGACTTACGTGAACTGATGCAAAGTGAAATGTACTGTGTACAAAGTAACAGCGACATTGTAAGATGATCAGCTGTGAATGACACAGCTATTCTCATGATACAACCATCCAAGACAGCTCTGAAGAACTTATGATGAAAAATGCTTAGAGAAAGAACTGATGGTGTCTGAATGCACATTGAAGTATATTTTTTAACTTTGTTTTTCTTGAGTTTTTTTGAAGGGTGTCAATGTTTTCTTTCACAACATGACTATTACATAAATTCTTTTGCACGACTACACATATATAGCTTATCGGATTGCCTGCCTTCTCAATGAGGAGGGTTGGGGAGGGAGGAAGGATGAAAGTTTGGAACTCAAAGTTTTAAAATTCATTTGCCCTTTAAAATAAAAAAAATAATGTTAAAAACTGTTTTTGGGGCAGCCAGGTAGCACAGCAAGTAAGAGCACCGGTTCCAGTGTCAGGATGACCTGGGGATCGAATTCGGACCCAGACACTTAGCATCCACCCAGAAACACCTGGCCGTGTAACCTTGAGCAAGTTACTTAACCCCAATTGCTTAAAAAAAAACAAAACAAAAAAAAACTGTTTTTATGTGTAACTGGGGAAAGATAAAATACTAAATAAACAATCCCAGATCACTCTGGAAAAAAAGAAAACCCCAAACGGGGTCACAAAGAGTTGGACACAACTGAAAAAACAATTGATCAAAAATGTGGATAACAGTTTTCTCTGCCTTGCTGGGTTTTTGTGGGGTCTCAAATGAGATCACATATATAAATACTTTATAAATCTTAAAGCACTATGTAAAACACTACTACTACTACTACTACTTCTTCTTCTTCTTCATCAGCTATACCAATGAAATCACATCCTATTATAATTGTTGTTGCTGTTGCCTCGATCACTATCATCTCTGATCCTGCTACCTGGGGAGGGTAGAAAACGGACAGAGAGGATAATTATCGACATTTTCTCCTAAGTCTAACTTTCTAGCACTAATGGTTTGTTTTTCTTAATGAGCCGGAACTCTGCTTTGTCCTTTCCTTGATACTTATGCCTTCAAACACACTCTAATAGGTGTGGAGAGGGACTAGGGGAATCTTTTTCTTTCCTTTTCTTCTCCCCTACCATGAAAGGCCCATGTCATTCTCAATCCCAGTTAAATGATAACTCAGTCCAGCAGCTTTCTTTGAAGTTGGGAATGCTCTCAGATAGGCCCAAGAAGGGCTATAAAACCAAAACAGCCAGAGGGCATTTTAGCAAAATTATCCATTTATTCTTGAAAGCCTCTAAAAAGATATAGCAGTTAAAAAACACAAACAAAAATCTGACCAAACGTTTCAGTGGAAAACCGCCTACATCAACTCATTCTTCAATAAAGGCTGCTTTATGCTGATGTTTCTTCCCCCCACCCCCACCTCATATTTGATCATCAATTTTCCGCAAGGTTTGGTATAATGTTTCCTCAGAGCTTGGGCTTTTCTGTTTTATTTTATTCTACAGCAATTCTTAACCTACTGCTTTTCAGGGTCAGTTTATTAGGTGACATAATGATACTGGAAATACCTTTGCTATTCTACGCTCTATTGGAGCAACAGAGGGAAGAAAAAGGGCTAAGTTAGGAGACTTGGGCTCAATTTCTTGCCCTGACATTGACCCATTAGACAAATGTGGGCAAGTTGCTGCTGCTCTTGGACTCTCAGTTTTCTCATTTGTAAAATGGGTGTAATTAGACTTACACTGGCTATTTCGTAGACTTGTGAACCATGTGTTTTATACACTTTTTGTTGTTGTTGTTCAGTTGTGTCTGACTCTTTGTGACCCCACTGGGGCTTTCTTGGTAAAGACTGTTTATCATTTCCTTCCCCAGCTTATTTTACAGATGAGGAAACTGAGGCAAACAGGGTTAAGTGACTTGCCCAGGGTCCCACAGCTAGTGTCTGAGGCCAGATTGATCTTTCTGATAAAGACAAGCCTTCCTGACTTTAGGCCTGGTGTTCTATCCATTATGCCACCTGGCTGACTCTGTATACCTTATAGTAATAATAATAACAGTAGCTAGCATTTTTATAATGCTTTAAAGTTTTTAAAGACCTTTGCAAATATTATCTGGTTTAATCCTCACAACAACCCTGTAAGGTAAAGGTTATTAGAATCCTCATTTTATAGATGAGGAAATTAAAGCTCTGAGGTTAAGTGACTTGGCCAGGGCCACACAGATAGTAAGGATCTGAGGCAAGATTTGAACACAGGTCTTCCTGACTCTGAGTAGAGCACTCTATCACATATGCTACCTGGAAAATTCTCTAAATTTGTGATATAATTGGATTATAATTGTTATTCTCTCCATCTTAGAAGGCTAACTGCTACTTGAAGGATCAATGGCTTTGGAAAGATTGAGAAATGACTTCAAATGGGTTCTAGGAACTTTCCCCCATTCTTATTTTTGTTTAGTATTAGATCTAGTAAAAAATTTTAAATAAACAAATCTCCCTATTAGGACCTCTTATTTTTCTTTCTTAAAACCTTCTCTAAGTGGACAATATTGCTTTCCTAACCCAGGTTGAAAGGAAAGTCCTTTCATACCCAGCAAAACTAAGCATAGTTCTGAATGTAAAAAAATAGACATTTCCCAAATTGTGAGGCTTTCAGGGTTTTGTTAAAAAAAAAACTGAACTCAAAGAAAAAAAAAACCTGAACTCAAAGAAGACTTTACATACAAGACCCAAAAGAAATGTAAGGTATACACCAAAGACTAATTACAAGGGACTCAATAAGGACAAACTGTTTACCTTTTATGTATGTAAAAGTAAAAAGCATGTCTAAGATTGTTATTAGTAATTGGGTGGTTAGTAAGAAAGATTGGGGTAGATTTGAATATGATATGATTTGGAAAAGTAAAATTGTTTAGGAACAGCTAAAAAGAGAAATTATCTTGTACAAATGAGATGTGAGAGGAAGAACCGAAAACATAGGAATTAGATGGGGGAGGAGGGCTGGAAATTCTGGAAACCTACTTTCATTGGGATTAGGCTCAAAATGGAATAATACATCTACATCGAGAAGAGTATAAAAGTTTTTTAAGTTTAGAAAGAAATAAAACACTAAGGGGAGAGAGAGGGGGTAGAGGATAAAGGAGGGATCTTTAGAGGAGAGGGTGAGGGAAAGGTTAAAGGGAGATATAAAAGGTGTTTAGATTAATGGGAATGGGAGGAAAAGGGAGGGATTGTTGAAGGTGGGGTAGGTTAAGTCATAAGAAGGCAAGGTAGCAGTAGAGCAGTCAGGAGGGATAGGAAATAAGAGATACAAACACAAAAACAAAAATCAGTAGTAGAATTTATTAGGGAAAGTATATGACTATATATGTATGCATGTGTATATATGTATATATACCTATATATCTATATCTATATAGATATATATCTGTTTCATTTTAGCCTGGGGGGGAATGGAAAAAACAAGGAAAAAGAATAAAGTAAAAAGTGTATGGTGGAGAATGAAAGAAAACTTAAGAGGAAGCAAAGAAAAGATGGGCAGCTCTCAACACAATGAGTGATTTTTTATTATATAGGCTTTGAAAGAAAGAAAGAAAGAAAGAAAGAAATGAAGGAAGGAAGGAAGGAAGGAAGAAAGGAAGGAAGGAAGGAAGGAAGGAAGGAAGGAAGGAAGGAAGGAAAAAAAAGAAAGAGAAAGAGGAGAAAGAAAGAAAGAAAGAAAGAAAGAAAGAAAGAAAGAAAGAAAGAAAGAAAGGAAGGAAGGAAGGAAGGAAGGAAGGAAGGAAGGAAGGAAGGAAGGAAGGAAGGAAGGAAGAAAAAGAAAGAAAGGAAGAAAGAAAGAAAGGAAGGAAGGAAGGAAGGAAGGAAGGAAGAAAGAAAGGAAGGAAGGAAGGAAGGAAGAAAAAGAAAGAGAAAGAGAAAGAGGAGAAAGAAAGGAAGAAAGAAAAAAGGAAGGAAAGGAAGGAAGGAAAGAAAGGAAAGGAAAGTTCTAATAAATGAGGCTAATGTAGGAATCTGGCAGAGTGCAGGACTGACTCAGGATAACCTGTTCTCAAATCCCACCTTAGACTGCTTCCCAACAAAGTAACCCTGGGCAAGTCATTTAACTTGTGAGCCTTGGTTTCTTCATCTATAAAAAAGGTGAGAATAGGAGCACCTAGCTCACAGGATTTTTGTAAAGATCAAATGAAATAATACATGCAAAGGGTTTTTTAAACCTAAATATTTTACATAGGTTTGAACTATTATGGTTAGTTCTATACAGAAAGAACCCAAAGTTATGAATGTATAATAGTGGAATTTATGACACTGCAGTGAGTGTGTGTGTGTGTGTGTGTGTGTGTGTGTGAGTGTGTGTGTGTAACATTGTCCTCTCAGGACCTAAACAATGACTAGGTTATTTATTTGATCACTTTGTGCAAAAAGACTTTTCCTGGTTCATTCTCTCCTTCTACCCTGAGTCTTCCCAATGCCTTCCGTCTGAGATTACCTTCTGCATTGGGTAAATACTGTACATTGTTAAGTTTTCATGTTGTACCTCCATTAGAATGTGAGCTCCTTGAGGTCAGGGGCCATGTTTTTGCCCTTCTGTGTTCCCCCAGTGCCTGACCCATTGTAAGCCCTTATTAAATATTATTTGACTGCCTTACTAACTCTGTGATCTTGGGCAAGTGATTTGAACTGTTTGCCTTAGTTTCCTCACCTGTAAAATGGGGATAATACTAATACCCATCTCCCAGAGTTGCTGAGAGGATCAAATGAGATTATTTTTATGAAGTGCTTACCACGGTGCCTGCTACATATGGGATCTATGTAAGCATTCAATTCAGTCGTGTCCAGCTCTCTGTCTCCCCATTTGGGGTTTTCTTGGCAAAGATCTTGCAGTAGTCTGCCATCTCCTCCTCCAGTTCATTTTACAGATTAGGAAACTGAGGCAAACAGGGTGAAATGATTTGCTCAGGGTTGCACAGCTAGTGAGTGTCTGAGACCGAATTTGAATTCATGAGGGTGTCTTCCTGACTTCAGGCTTGGTGTTCTATCCACTGCACCACCTCCACATATAAATGTTAGTTAATATTATTATTATTATTATTATTAGTAGTAGTAGTAGTAGTAGTAGCAGCAGCAGCAGTAGCAGGTCCAGTGATACAGCAGCCACACAACTATGCCTGTCTATCCAATGTACTCTTGTCTATGTTCCCCAATAAACTCACCAAGGGAGGGTCCATCCAACCATGTTGGGGGCCTTCTTGTTCTTTTGACATTGTATAGAAACTAGTGGAACCTGTGAGTCGTCCTGCTATCCCTTGTTCTTGCATATGATCAGTACATCTTATTTTTTTCTCTCTTATAAAATACTTTAGAAAACCTCTCCTATTTCCTTCTTTGTAAGGTATCTTAGGGTGCTCACAACCCACTATGTGCCCCTCCATTGACCTTTGGATGAGTCTTAATTTCAAGTCTTGGGAGGCTCCATGGCCAGCAGCTATACAAGATCACCAGAAGAATGTTGGTATAAAAATTTAAAAAAAACTTGCTTCAGGGGGAAAAAATCCCTTGATGCCATTAAAAGAATTGTGCTTGTCAACCCAATGAATCCGTGTTGTAGATAAAACTTGAACCCTGGACTCTTCTTTTTCTCTTTGAGATTTATAAATATAGAATATGTTGTTCTCCATATAAAAGACTTAGTGAAGGCAACAAAAGAATTGTAGAAAATTTATTTTAGGTTTAAGTACGTGGAAACCTCAGCTACTCAAAGCAATCTCTGTAAAGAACAAAAAAAGTTATTTTAAGAATTTGTAAGTCTTTCTAAAAATGTTATGTATTTCCCTGGCTTCTTTTATAATTTTAAAAACTTATTTTATTGAAGCCTTTTGTTTTATTTCCCCCTATCCGTACTTTCTTCCCCACTCAATGAACCATCTCTTGTAGTAAAAATTCAGAAAGAGGGAAAAAAAGCAAATCAGTAAAACTAACACATGTATTGATTATATCTGACATTGTATGTAATATTTCACACACATAATCCCCAGCCTCCACAATGAGAGGAAGCAGGTGTATCTGTTCAACTCTTCTCCTATGGTAAGTTTGAGCATTATAATTACATGGTATTCAATTTCATTTCATTGTTCTTTCTGTTTACATCGTTGCTGTTATGGGCCATATTTTTTCCCTGGTTCTGTTTACTTCAGTTTGTATCAGTTCATCTAAATCTTCCCATGTGTCACTGAAATCTCTATAGTTGTTACTTCTTATATAACAGTATTATTCTGTTATATTCATGTACCATAATTTGTTTAGTTGTTTCATTTACATTGTGTCTGACTCTTTGTGATCCCATTTAGGGTTTTCTTGGCAAAGATACTGGAATGTTTCACCATTTCTTTCTCCAGTTCATTTTACAGATGAGGAAATTGAGGCAAACAGAGTTGAGTGACTTGCCCAGGGTCACACAGGTGAAATTTGAACTCAGGTCTTCCTGACTCCAGACCTAGCACTTTATTCACTGTCTGACCTAGCTGCCTTTAAATTGTCTAGCCATTTCCTCAAAGATGACATTTACTTTGTTTCCAGCTTCCTGCTACCACAGAAGTTCTATGAATATCATGGTATATATGGAGCTTTCCTTTTTGTCTTTGACTTCCCTGGAGGTATGTGCCTAGCACTGAGATAGCTGAGTCAAAAGTTCCATGATTTCTTAAACAAAGTATATTGAGCACAGAGAAGGAGTGTAGAGATAAAGTAGAAAAAATGAAAAGCATAGAGATAGGGAATTGGACTTAGAGTTAGGAAAATTTGGAAAGTGGTAGATAGTGGCTGGTACATAGTAGGTGTTTGATACTTGTTAATGCTTGTTAATTGAGCAGCTAGACAATCTCCATGGTCTCATCTGATTTTCCACTTTATAAACATTTTCTTGGTGACTCAGGATCATTGTCAATCAATAAATCAACAAGTATTAAGTACTTACTAATGCTAAATGCTGGGGATAGAAGTATCAAAATGAGGGACAGTTAGGCGGCACAGTGAATAGAGCACCGGCCCTGGAGTCAGGAGGACCTGAGTTCAAATCCAGCCTCAGACACCCAACACTTACTAGCTGTGTGACCTTGGGCAAGTCACTTAACCCCAACTGCCCCTCCAAAAAAAAAGTAGCAAAATGAGACAGTCTCAACTGTCAAAGAGCTTAAAAATCAATGACTATATTGTGCTCTAACACACTGATGCCCTTCTGAACATTTGAGATATACAGGGCAATTTGTGTCTATATGGCCCCAGATTGCTCTAGTTTTTTTTTTAAAGCAATTGGGGTTAAGTAACTTGCTCAAGGTTACATGGCCAGTTATTTCTGGGTGTGGGGCTGAGTATCTGTGCCCCGATTTGAGCCAGGTCATCCCAACACTGGAGCCGGTGCTCTTACACGCTGAGCCACCTGGCCGCCCCTAAGCAATTGGGGTTAAGTAACTTGCTCAAGGTTACATGGCCAGGTGTTTCTGGGTGGGTGCTAAGTGTCTGAGCCCAGTGTTCGATCTCCAGGTCATTCCAACACTGGAGCCAGTGCTCTTACTCACTGTGCTACCTGGCCGCCCCTGATTGCTCTAGTTTTAAAGACCTTGTGTCTGCTTTTTTGAGTTTTTCTTGTTTTCTATATGTTTATCAGTGTGCCTATCAGATATCTAGGTGATACAGTGGATAGAGTTCTAAACTTGGAGTCAGGAAGATCTGAGTTCAAAAGCTGCCTCAGATACTTACTAGCTGTATGACTATGGGTAAGTCACTTAACCTCTGACTACCTCAGTTTTTTCATCTGTAAAATGGGAATAATATTGTTATCTACTATAGGTTATAGGTTTGCTGGAAAGGTCAAATGAGATAACATATAAAGCATATTGCGAGTCCTAAAATCCTATATGAACACTAGTTATTATTTCTGTTATCTTTGTTACTTATACCTTCACTTGCTTCTCTAATTCACAGTGGGTAGAAGTCAAATATCTACGTTCTTTAGCATTTCATGTAAAGAAAGAGTAATTTAGTGCTAAGAGAAGATCTGAGGTTCTGTCCTTCCAGAAAAGTATATAAATTTAAAGGAAAAGACAATAATGTCTATTTTGCTTCCCCAGAGGCTTGCTTTCTGGTTCTCTCTGCTAAATTCTAGATAAGGGAGGTGTCACCATATGTATCACCTGGGAAGGAATATAGACTCTATGCACAATTGTGATTTCACGGGGGTCCCAGTGAGGAACTCTACCTTTCTAGGTCAGTATCTTCTCTGCAGCTGAGTCTCAGAAAGAGACTCAAAATCAAACCCCTTTTCCCAACAATGCCTAAAGATTATATTTTTGAAGGAACAACTTTTCAAAAGTGAGAGGAGAGAAAAGGACCAACTATATTATTTATTTCTATGTTACTGTTTTTCATTCATTCATACTTGAATTTAACATATTACTTTCTGCCTAGGGCTATTCTAAGTACCAAGAGGGAAGAGAAAGACATAGAAAGCAGTCTCTGCCTTCAGGATTCTGCAATCTAGCAAACCAGTTCAGCTGAGTGAGGAAGATCTGAGTTCCAATTCTGTCTCAGGGACTATTAATTTCTGTGCCCTCAGTTTCCTCATCTGTAAAATGGGGGATAATAATAGCACCTTTTTCACAGAGTTGCAAGGATCAAATGAGATAATAATCATGAAATGCTTATTACATAACAAGCATTAGGTAAATGTTACCTATTAGCTTTTTGTGTAAGATGAAGTTTAGGAAAGGCTTTGTATACATTCTTCTACTGGGGTTTGGACGGAAGCAGGCAGAGAGGAGAACTCTCCAAGGGGCATCTGAATGTTGTTATTGTCCCAGCAAGTACTCCCAGAAGAAGTTACATATCTCTTTACGTGGACACTTTGTTGTGTAATTCACAGTCTCTGTTATATCTCCCCAAACATGGTACTCGGGTGTTGACTAGATCATTGGGTATTTTGCTAAGTGCAATCTACCTTGTGTGGTCATATCCATTTCCCCTAAATCTCTGGGTCCCCCCTTTTGAGTAGGTCACTTTTCAGTTAGGCTGATAATGAACTACCAAGTAATGATCTGAAGATGGCAGCATTGGGTGATCTATTTCATTTTCTTGTTTAAACATACAGAACGTCACTTAACGCATGCCTGTGATTATAGTAAAGCACTACAAAAGCAGATTGTTCAATTAGGACTCTTCATCTCCATCTCCCCTTCACCGAATTTCTGTAAGTGATTCTGCCTCCCCCCTTTCTTCCTTCCATCCCACATGGAATAGAAAAAAAATCACAAAAAACTCAAGAATCTGGGAATGTTCAGAACTAAATGAGGAGAGGGGGCCTCTTTAAGTCAGGCATTCTTCCTAATCTCATTAGAAGTCCAATATTAGAGATGGTCTTTTGGCCATCCTTGGGCTTTGCAAGGTGCAGAGTTTTTGAAAACCTGAAGGTTATTCCTTCTGCAGTGCTATTACTGGAGGTAACTTGGTGTAATAGACAAAGAGCTTCCCTCAAAGCCAGGAAGTTCTGAGTTCAAGTCTTGCCCATGACATATACTGACTGTGATTCTAGGCAAATCATTTCACCTGTCTAGTACTCTAGTCAACTTTCTGAGACTCAGCTGCAGAGAAGATACTGACCTAGAAAGGTAGAGTTCCTCACTGGGACCCCCGTGAAATCACAATTGTGCATAGAGTCTATATTCCTTCCCAGGTGATACCAAAAGAAAGAAGTATCTGAAATAAAGAGGGTTTGGGGGGAAAAGAAGTCCTTTAAAATATCACTCACTCAGCCTAGAATCTTAGGACTGAAAGGGATGGCAGCAATCATCTCATTTAGCTCTTCCCTCTGTTTTTCAGCTGGACAGAATAGGTATAAGTCTAAATCTGGACAAAATTTTGAGCATCAGCAATTTTAGTTTGCCCTCCCCCTTAATTGGCCCGTCTGTGAGACTCTGAAGTCTGGGCTTTTATTGGCAGCAGAGATAGAGATGTCAGAATGTGGCATGTTCTAGCAAGATAATCATATACATTTTACTGACTCATTAACTTCAGGTACTGTTTATTACTGGAATTTTAATATCTCCCTTCATCAGTTAGCATCCGTGGAACTTGCAAATAGAGACTTTTTTTGGCAAAATATCTACTTCTCAAAGGAGGGAGGGTCCAGGAAGATGTTGAGGGGTCTGCTGGGCATGGGAAACAGCAGGAGAGGTGCTGAAGGAAAAAGCAGATAAGAAATCAGCAGATGGAGTGAGGGGTGGAAGGTCACAGTTGCTGGAATGCCTCCCAGAACAGGTATGGGTCCAGGAACCTTTTTGAGAGATGGACGGGAAGTCATATGGTATCTATTTCCCGAGACACTGGCCTACTTATAGAAACTCAGAGACCAAAAGTATTGTGGGTGATACATTTGATGCTGAATCTTGATTCACTTTGAGTGCTGACCTTTTGAGACTTGCCCCTGACTAACAGGTATGCAGGCATGACTTAAAATGAAGATGAAGTTTTAAATGTGTTTGAAGGTCTCAGTGGGCATTTTCAACCAGATTTCCTCTAAGAAGACTGTTTTGATTTGGATCATGAAGCATGCCATTTGGCTCCGTTCCTGTCTTTGTACTTTGTAACATGCCAGCTCTTTTGTAGGACAGACCCAGGGCTGGTTCTGGGCCATAGGATGCTGTGTGTTTAAAAAAATTTTTCATAGCACATTTTTCCTTCATAGTAATCACAAAGAGGCAGTCTGGCATAGTAGACAGTGACCTGGGCTTGGAGACAAGATGACCTGTGTTTAAATTCTGCCTTGGATGCTTATTAGTCATCAGCAAGTTACTCAGTCTCTATGTATATCCAATAAATAGCTTGTTTAGGATTTAGAGTACTGAATTTGGAGTCAGAGGACCAGGGTTCCAATCTCAGTCTTGCCATTTGTTATCTGTGTGTCCCTGAGTGGGCCTTGGTTTATTTACCTGTAAAATGGGGAGATTAGGTTAAATCACAGCTAAGACTCTTTCTAACTTTAGCTCTATGATTCCATGTTTTAGATGGGGTTGAGATCTGCTTTGGTGGAAAGAGAGGTTCTAAACTCAGAAGTTCCTGTGGTGACAAAATCAATGAAAAGGCATTTATTAAGCATGTACTATTTGCTAGGGGCACCTAGGTGTCTGTATGATTCTGTGTTTTAGATAGGGTTGAGATCTGCTTTAGTGGAGTGGTTCTACACTCTGAAGTCCCTTACTGACAAAATTAAAAAAACGAAAAGGGATTTATTCAGTACATGTGCCATGGCACCTAGGAGATGCAGTGGATAGAGTGTTGGACTTGGAGTCAGGAAGACTCATCTTCCTGAGTTCAAATCCAGCCTCCTAGCTGGATTGTATGATCTTGGGCAAGTCACTTAACTCTGTTTGCCTCAGTATCCTCATCAGTAAAATGAGCTGGTATCTCATACTCTAGTATCTTTGTCGAGAAAACCCCAAAATGTGGTCACGAAGAGTCAGACACAACTGAAAACAATGTGCCAAGCCCTGTGATAAGTTCTGGGGATACAAATAGGAATTCTATGTAACCCTTGTTCTCAAAGAGCTTACACTCTTAATTGGGAGAGATAATACATATAAGTTAGACTATAGGGCTGATGGAAAGTCCCCAAAGTCTAAGGTCATCAAGGAATGTGGAATGAATGACAAGACCCAAGGGGCATTGGGGTACGTCAGAAGTTCAAGTTGCAATGACTGTGGGATGTTATGGGTGTAGAAGCAGGGTAATATGGTAAGAAATCCTTTTACAGAAAGCATCACCTAAAAGAGGGTATTTGGGCATGGCCTAAGTTATGTAAGGGAGGGGAATGTGATTTCTCCCCCCCCCCACTTCCTTTAATCTGAATGATGTGTCATGTGATTTAACCACCGATCAAATGATTTCAAAGTGGTAATGAGGTATTAAACTAACTGTAAAACTGTGGCCGCACACAGGTATCCCTGTACAGAGTATGAAAAATTGAGTTGGAAGGCAACAAAGTAATTGACCGAGCAAAAACTTTAGTCACATTTGAGGACTTTTAGTTTGGAACTTAAAAAAACCCCCACAAAAATTAAATTAAAAAGAAAGAAAAACAAAATAAAAAATACTTAAACCTCATATTGTAGGTTCTGGAGTGTTTTGGGGACGAGACCCTGAAGAGGAAGAGGAGATGATTCATCTCCACATCCCAACCCACTGGTCATGAGCAGTGACTTACCCAGAGGCAGAGGCCTTAAACTACAGTGAGAGAGTTTGAGGCACATTTGAGGGGGCAGAGATGCACATTTCAGATAGACAGAGATACAGAAAAGCAATTACTCTAGAGAATTGGAAGTATTGAGCATTGCAGTGCCTAGCAGAAGAAAAAAGAACTGATTAGGGACTGAAGAGTAGGTTAACCTTGACAATTGAGAGCCAATTTGTGTAGAGTTGCAGACCTTGGGATCCCAATTGAGCGCTATTTTGTTGTCCCTGTTGCTTTGCTTGTTCATCCTTCATTCTCGAAGGAGACCGATGACATCAGGAGGGTATTGTCTTCTCTTGTAAGTGAATGGATTTAATTGAGGCAGAGATGTGCAAAGTCAACCTCATTCTCTCCTCCAGAGTCATCAAACTCCAGTGGCAACGCATAAGTCCAGATTATCGGCAATGGGATGCAGTGGGAGACCCCGACCTTTGGAAGCGAAGGTTCTTCCCTGGTCTCAGTTTGTCTAAGGCAGCCCTCATTCAGTAATTAAATGCTAGGGCAGAACTGAGACAAAAGATGTCCTAGTTTGCCTTCCCAAGAGAATCGCTTTGGGAGGGGAAGATCCTCAGAGTTTCTGTAAACTTTCCAGTGGCAATATTGCACAAAAGGAAGCTGTGTGAGGCCTTTATGGAGAGAAAAGTCTTCTAGGCTCTGAATCATCAAGAATTCTAAGTCGGCTTTGGCACACTTGTATCATGTATCTGTTCTTTACTATTATACCAAGTTTGAGCCCATTCTTTCCTTAGATGCTATGTATATTTGTGTGAGAGTATAAACCAGTAAGTTTATGGGGAAAACATGTTTTATAGCTACTATTTTTTATGCTGCTATCCTGGAAAATCTCTTTGCTAAAAACTAATTTTGACTAATTGTTAGTGGGGGGCATACTGGCAAGGGTGCTTGGTGTGCTGACACACCGGTATTACCCATAGAACCCAAGGTAGCAGTCACCCTCGGGAAACCCAAACTATAAATATGAGTACAAGTCGAGAGAATATCCCAGAAGGACTCTTCCATTGGAAATAAACCTTAAGCTCCTTCAGGATCCAGCCTGGGGCTTCATGTTCTAGGCCATATTTGGTTGGCAATCATTCTTGTCATGTCATTTTGATTAGGAGAATGAAATATTCAAAAATAAACTAAGGGTCAATTAACTTGCATGTTAATTAGAATGTGGAGCAAGTTACTAATAGTTGGAAATAATTATTCTTTCCCTTTATCTCAGGAATTTTTAAATACCTCTCTTTGCCAATACATTTAGCACTATCTATCATTACTAGGGCAGGACCCGGCTAATTCCATGTAGTGTTTACATTTCAAAGTCACCACTTCTCATTTCTCTCTCTGAGCAAAAGTATAACTGTTTATACACTTTCAGCAGTAATTCTAGCTTATTTAGGGTGAACCATGATCTCATTAATGGATTACTTTTCCAAACCAGCAGGGCTAATTTTGGATTTCTTTAACATTCATTCAATCAACACACAGTTGTTAAGTGCCTACTATGTTATGGTGAAACTCCCTTTTCCTTGCATTTCTGGCAATTATTCAAAATTTAGGCTGCTGATAAAGCCTTCTGAATCAAGAAGGTCCTAAATTTTCTTGGTTCATAGAATCCTTCACATATCAGTTTTTTTTAATGGCATTTCTAGGCAAAAAAGAAATGCCTAAACATTTATTTATTTAGTAGTTAGATCTAAGCAACTTACTAAGTATTTATGAATTGCCATCTAAGAAGCAGTTTGAAATAGAAATTATAAATTGAAAAAAAAACTTTAAGAAATTCATTCTTATTAACAATAATTACTTACTAATGGGATGTATGTACCTCTTGGGCAATTCACAGCTCCTCATACCTTGGAATCGTATTGGACTCTGCCACCCTCATTTCCTGTTCCACATTGATTTTCATACCTTACTTTTTTTTTTAATCATAGCAACTACCCAAAACCTAGTCTCCCAATGATATTATGTAGAGAGATCTAATGTTGAAACTATGAACTACCTCAAACTACCAGTTGGCACAATATCCAACAGATGTTGTGATGTTATTGTCTTTTCCTGGGGTGGTGTCTCTGACTTAGGCGCCCCAAGAGTGCTGTGGATAGAACATAGTTTGGCAACTGATCCTAATAGACCTTTAAAGTCCTTTTCCAGCCCTAAATTTGCAAACCTGTGATCTTTCTTCCCCCTCTTCCTCTCATTCTTCCCCTTTCTTCCATCTCTCTTCTTCTCCCCCATTTTCCTCCTCTTCCCTCTCCTCCCCCTTTCCTTTTTCCTCATCCTCTTCCTCCTCTTCCTCCTCATTTTCCTCTTCCCTCTCTTCCTTTTCCTCCTCCTCTTCTTTCTCCTCTTTTTCCTGTTCCTCCTCTTCCTCCTTCTTCTCTTTTCTTCTTGCCCTCCTCTTCTTCCTCCTTCTCTTTTCTTCTTGCCCTCCTCTTCTTCCTCCTTCTCTTTTCTTCTTGCCCTCTTCTTCCTTTTCCTCCTCCTTTTCCCTCCTCCTCTTCTTCTTTCTCCTTCTTCTTTCTCTTCTCTTTTCCCTCCTTTTTCTTCTCTTGTCTGACTGTATGAGTAGAAATAAAAATCATAATCTAGAAAGTATGGTTATCAATAAACATGTTGGTGTTGCTTTCTTATTGTTGAATCACCATAGTAAATTAGATGTGCTACAAGTCTCATGAACTTATTCAGGCTGCTTGCTAAATTCCATGCTACCTTTTATTTCACTGTTATTGAGAGGACAAGACTAATGTTTACCTTATGGGTTAATTGAATTATGGGCAATTTTTCTCTCTGCATGTAGTTATTACATTACAGGAGAAATCATATGATCACAGTGAGGTTCAATGTGGAGAATAATGAGCTTCTATTCTTATTATCTTTGATAACGTAAGGAGCTAAAGCTCTTATAGGCCTTAACCTGAACTGTAATTAGTAATTTCAATGCCTAGTAATGTTTGGAACAAAGTGAAATCCACTCTCAAATCAACAGTAATCGGGGAGCCTCAGATTTAGTCTAATAATCCTGTGATACTGGGCCACATGGGGGAGACCCTGAGACATCATGAGGTCATTTTTGGAGAGCCTGTCATCTCAACTGAAGCAGCTTCTGCACTGGACCAGGGAGAAAATCTGGTGTGAAGCTGCTGGTGGACAGTATGGAGAGCAAGTATTGCATTCAATAGATTCCAAGTTGATTTAATTATTCTTAACTTGTTTCTATGCTGCTGAAGGAGTGACAGGATCATCAAAATGTAATAAAATTAAAAATCGCATAATCTTTAAAAATTATTGTTAAATTTTTTGTGTCCCCTAAATTTTCATGCCATGGGTTAAAGTTCCAGTTGACTCACACTAGGTTTAGCTCTGTGTGTCACTCCTAAATCTCGGGAATGGTTAGGCATCAGGAAAGTAGACTCTTGAAGTTCTTTTCATTCAAACTGATTTAAAAGAACATGGAAATATTAAATAAACACTGCCTAGTGGGTGTCATTTTGCTATGTTGAAATGCTTTCTATTCAAATTCAATTGATTTTTTTCTCTGTATGCTTTTTTTCCCCCAGTGTTATTTCTTTACTATTGAGTTTGGACTCTGCAAACAAGAAGGCCAACTTCGAGCCTATGGGGCAGGACTCCTTTCTTCCATTGGAGAATTAAAGGTATATGTCTGTGCATACAAATGTCCTACCCAGGAAGTTGGTTCAAGGTCATGGAAAATATCGATTTGTCTGCCTGAGCATTCATACTTGCAAATATCCCTTAAATATTTAATGCCAAAGACTTACCACCTTAGATATGGGTGCTGACCTAACTTTTTACACTTTGGAAAATGGGGCATGCATTTATGTGTGACACAGACAGATTAGTAATAATGGGCAGCAATCAACAGAAAGACCAAATGTGTTTGTGTTTGTAATTTTTAGGTTAAAAAACAACCAACTGTAACAAGCTAGTTTACTAAAGTAAAATATGTGCAGTTTCCCAGATGGTAGCCTCAAAAAAGGTTATCTTTAAATTTGCATACACATAATAGGGGCTTCTAAAATGTGATTCATGGGGCGGCTAGGTGGCGCAGTGAGTAGGGCACCAGCCCTGGAGTCAGGAGGACCTAAGTTCAAATCTGGCCTCAGACAGTTAACACACACACAAAAATGTAGCTGTGTGACCTTGGGCAAGTCACTTAACTCCAATTGCCCTCCCCCCCAAAATAATAAAAATAAAAAAGATTAAATAATAAAATTAAATTCAACAAGCATTTATTAAGTGTCTACTCCATGTAAGGCACTGGGCAAGACAAGGGAGATGTGATGAGAAAAATGAAATCATTCCTGTCCTCAAGGAACTTATGTTCTACTGGGTAGAATGCAACCTGTACAGAAGCATTTGTATTTACACATGTGAATACAAAGCATACAGAACAGGATAGAGATGGGACCCATGATTTTGCTGGAATAGTGAGCTCCCAATGAGGAGCTTCTACCAAGGTTTTTGTTCATCTGTGTCCAATTCTTTGTGTCCCCAGTTGGGGTTTTCTTAGCAAAGATCCTGGAATGGTTTGCCATTTTCTTCTCTAGTTCATTTTACAGATAAGGAACTGAGGTAAACAGGGTGAAGTGACTTACCTAGGGCCACACAGCTAGTAATTGTCTGAGGCTGAATTTGAGTTCATATCTTCCTGATTCCAGGCTTAGCACTTTGCCACCTATTTATCTCATAGGGAGCTCCCAGCAAGGAAATTCCTTCTATCAATAAAGAGTGCTGTTTTCTTTGAAATTCATAGTCTTTTTTTTTGTGGGGGGGCAATCAGGGTTAAGTGACTTGCCCAAGGTCGTAAAGCTAGTAAGTATCTGAGACTGGATTTGAATTCAGGTCCTCCTAACTCCAAGGCTGCTGCTCTATCCACTGTGCCATCTAGCTGCCCCTTGAAATTCATAGTCTTAGAGATTTGACTTGGAGAAATTCACAGTTTTAGAGAGTTGACTTCAAAGGTTAAGTGACTTGCCCAAGGTCATGCTGCCAGTACCTGTCAGAGATATTGATCCCTCCAGGATCAGCTTTCTAACCACTAAGCGACATTGCCTCTCCATATACATAGACATACGCAAAATGGCACAAAGTAATTTTATGAGGGAGATACTGCTACTAATTTTGAACCTTTCCCCAACTATTTAATCAGTTAGCATATAATTGGGATACAATACTAAAAATTCACTTTATGTAATGATTTGAAGATGGCAAAGTTTTCCTTAAGAAACCTTTGTCTGTAGGGTAACTTTTCTCCATTTTATAGTTGAAATCAGCTGATACTTGATTTAACATACAGAAAATGCCACTTATTGAGAAATTTGGGGAAATGGGGTTTTCTTGTTCATTGAATATTCTGATTAATTTAGAGTTGTTCTCTAAACCCAGATGTGTGCTGGGGGTAGCTCATACTGGCTCATGAAGTGGATTGTTAAAATTTCAGTATAAGCATTTACACCTCAGAAATCAGTAACTGCTACAAATCAAGGCTTGACTTGTTGTTTGGTTGATTGTCTAGACTTAAAAAATGATTGAGAAAATGTTAATAAATATTAATAGTACTGTTAAACTTAAAAGTATGTCATGCATACTTTTTTTCTCCCAAAGATTAAACATTTACCAGTACATCTAACTATACCATACATGGATTACTTAATTTCCAAATTAGAGTAGAGGGAAGCATCCATAACAACAATATTCATATTTATTTTTCATTTTCAAGTTTGCAAAGTGGTTGACACATAGTAGACACTTAATTATTGATGCTTGTTGGCTGACTCACAATAATCCTGTGTTCCCATTTGACAGATAAGGAAATTGAAAATAACTCATCCACAGTCCCACAGTTAGGAAGCTTCAGAACTGGACCTCTGACTCTTGTCTTCTTACTCTTAGGGGATTAAGGTTAGCAACCCCTTGAAAGGCATTCATAAATAGATTTTAGGTACCCAATGAAACTGTAGAGAGAGAGCGAAAGAGAAAAAGAAATAAACTCTAAGTTCTAAACTCTAACTGAAATTGATCATTTCCTTCCATTATGAATTTTTCAAAACCCATTATTCTGAGAAGGGATCCATAGGCTTCACAAGACCACCTTTTATGTATGTGGCATAAAAAATGTAAGAACCCTTGCACTAAGACCAATGTTCTTTCCACTATATCATGCCGTCTCATAATCTGTGTTCAAAGACGCTTCATGGTCATGTAAAGATCTCAGTGTTACTATTAGGAGGATCATTTCTCATCATATAGTATTATGAAACAAAATTCAGCATATATAAGTGGTAGAGTCTATTAAAAATTATCTTTCATTGTTCTCTTGCTTGGACCTTGTAGCTTCACTGGGATGCTGTGGAAACAGAACTAGGCATGCAGTTGGAAGACATGGGTTTGGATTCCTCTTTGCCAATGTAATTCAGTTGTGTCTGACTCTCCTCATTTGATTCTGGAGTGGTTTGCCATTCCCTTCTCCAGTTCATTTTACAGATGAGGCAAACAGGGTTAAGTGACTTGCCCAGGGTCCCACAGCTAGTAAGTGTCTGAGACTGGATTTGAACTCATGAAGATGAGTCTTCCTGACTCTAGTTCCCTTAAGGTGTTATTATTACCCACATTTTATATTTCAGATGCTTGAGTAATTTCTCAGTCATGTTCAGCTTGCCATGGCCTCATTTGGGGTTGTCTTGACAAAGATAATGGTGTGGTTTGCCATTTCTTCTTCCAGCTCACTTTACAGATGACAAACTGAGGCAAACAGGTTAAGTGACTTGCCTAGGGTCATACAGTTAGTAAATATCTGACTCGATTTGAATTCAGTTCTTCCTGATTCCAGTGCTCTATCCACTGTACAACCTGCCTACCCCTCTACTATTAATTCCTCACAATTTCTTATTTTGAAGAGACAGTATAGAGAGTGTGGTGCTTAGAATGAAGAAAACATGGGTTCAGATCCCAGCTCTGATCCCTTATTGGTTCTGTGACTCTGGATGAGTCCCTTAACTAATCTGAGCCTCAGTTTCCTTATTTTGAAAATGTAACCAATTATTCCTATATTACCTACCTCCCGGGATGGTTGAAAGCCTCAAATGAGATAATATGTGCAGTCTACACCACAAACTTAAAAGTTCTCTTTAAATGTCACCTATTATTATCTTGTACTGATTTGTGCTTTGTTTGTTTTTGGCTTGTATTTGTATTCCCAAAGCAAAGTGCTGACACATTAGCACTTACAAAATGCCTGTTGATTTGTTGTTGACTCAGACAAGTCTCTCAAGCCCCTGTGTCCTAATTTCCTCATTTGTGAAATGGGAATAATAACACCCATTCATAGAGTTATTGCAAAGATCTAATGAGATAAGGTATGTACATTGCTTTGCAAACTACTGTACATATTACTTATTGTTTTATTCATTACTTATTCTTTGCAAGTTAAAATAAAAAAGATTAGTCAAGACCCATTATAATGTGGAAATAGGGGGAAAAATTCAATAAATGAGAGGGAAGAAGAGAAACGTTTCTATAGCACCTACTATGTGTTAGGCACTATGTTAAGCACTTTCATAATTATTATCTCATTTCATCTTCAAGACAACACTGCAAAGTAGGTGCTGTTATTATACCCATTTAATAGTTGAGGAAACTGAGGCAAACAGCGATTGTGACTTGCCTAGGGTCAATAGCTGGTAAACGTCAGGCTGGATTTGAACTCAGGTCTTCCTGATTCCAGCCCCAGATCTCTATCCACTGGGCCACCTAGCTTCCTCTAAATGCCCTCATATTAATGTTTACTTAAAAATTGTATCTCCCACTTTCAAATCTTCACATGTAACTCTTGTATTGGAGGCTGTCACGAGATAATATTTCCAGTATACTTGGAGCTTCGTTTTCTCTGTCTTAAAATTTTCTTAAAAAGGGAATTCGGGCAATATCAGCCCCTGCCACCACCCAGCATATTAACATCAACTCTCTTTGCAAGTACATATTTAATAATATTGAAGAAGTTGTCGAAAAAGATAAAGAAAAAAAACCCATCTTTGGAAACAAAATGGAACCCTTGGATGGTCAGCAGAAACCTTCCAGGGAGCAATTCTTTGTCCAAGATGGGTACACAGCACATAACACATAATGAACATAGAATAAGCTTGTTAACTCATTATAAACCCTGGGCACTTACTGTGATACTCCCTTTTTCTTTCTCTCTAATTCTATGGAGGTCTTGGCAGTTGGTTGGGTGACTCAACTGGAGTTGGCCTTCTGCCCTCTGCTGGCATTGACTCCAGTGGTAGATCTTACAGTCCCCTGTTGCTCTTAGCAAGTGGTATCAGATGTCGAGGGTTGTCCCTCATGACGTTACTTTCTGTCCTGCTTCCTTTTGAAACTCTCCATAGTCCCCAACAGGCAGTCATCAGATTATCTCTCTCCTTCTGTCTCTCTCCCTTCCTTCTGTATTTTATCATTTCTCTCTACAGAACCCTGCCCCACCCCGCTTCCCCCTTAGTCCCCACAAGTGTATGTCTCTTTTATTCATTCCCATTGTCCTTTGACCGGTCAATATTGGTCTTTGCCTTTGCTGGGGTCTTTTTATTTGGTGGGAGTCAGGGTTCTCCCAATGGTATATTGCAGCTGTGGTGATATTAGAGTTGACCACAGGCTTACTGATGCTTTTTCCCTTTCATCATCAGGCATAGTTGCCTAACTTCATCCACCTAAAAGCTTACACAGGAATGTAACCCTTTTCACTCTCCAACATCAGGAGAGTCACTGTCTCCAACTCTAGATTCAGATATGGCAACTACATACCTTTTTATAACAATCATGGGATAATAGATTCAGACCTGGGAGGGACTTTAGAGCCCATTAAGTAGAATTCCCACTTTTACAGATAAGGAAACTAAGGCAGAGAGGTTAAATGACTTGTCTAGGGTCACTGAGCTAGTAAGTACCAAGATTTGAACTGAGGACAATCAATTATTCCATAAGTACTTATGTTCATATGGGTTATTTGTACCCAACCTGTGGTAGAGCATTTCGAGTTCATATTGTTCTGATCAGCCAAGTTGGACACACTGTAACCTGACTCCAACATAGTGCAGTCATTTCAGTCCCCTTCATGAACAAAGTACAACCACCTATGTACTCATTAAGCTCCTACTATGATCCTAACACGTTATGCTGAAGTGCTGGAGATACAAGTACAAAAAATTGAAATGACCCATAACCTCAACAAACTTATTACTTGAATTCACGAGACAACAAGCACACAGAAAAACAAATATAGCATAAATATAAAGTTAATGAATACACATACACACACACATATAAAGTTGTTCCATATAAGATAGTCTGGGAGAGGGCATTTGTAGTTGAGGTAGAGTGGGAGGGAAAATCATTCCAGAGTTAGGTCTTAAAGGAGGAAAGAAATTCTAGAAGGTAGAGATAAGGGATAAATTCTTGACAAAGGGGATGGCTAGCAAAAAGACGTGAAGATGGGAAGTGAAGGGTCAGGAATGAAGAGCGGAGAAAGGGCCAGTTTGGCTAGAAGGCAGAGAGAGTGTGGGAAGGAGCTTAATGTCCAGTGAGGCTGGAAAGATAGCTTGGGGCCAAGGTATATGGTGCTTTAAAAGCTAAATTTATATTTTATTTCATAATTTATATTTCATCCTGGAGCTAATTGGAAGTCACTAGAGTTGTTTGAATAGGGGTGTCATGATCAGATTGGCAGATCTTCCAAGTGCCAAGCCCACCTCTCTACCCATGGCACTGATTGTCTGTTAGGCATCTATCTTACTGTTTGGTTTCATCACTTTGGGGCATTTTGATTCTTCCTCTCTCAGAACTTCAAGGACTTTCTAATCTCCCTGATGATGCATTTCTACAATTCAGAAAAACATCAGAAGCAACAATGAACCCAGATGGAGATTAGATACTTTGAGTAGGTTGTGGCCTGCTGTGCTGACCCCTCAGTGGATTAAGGATGCTAAAATAATTCCCTGTCAGTCACCTATGCTACTTTTTTTTTAAGCAATTGGGGTTAAGTAACTTGCTCAAGGTTACACGGCCAGTTATTTCTGGGTGTGGTGCTAAGTATCTGAGCCTGGATTCGATCCCAGGTCATCTCAACTCTGGGGCCAGTGCTATTACTCACTGAGCCACCTGGCCACCCCTCCTATGCTACTTTTAGCCTGTACACATTCTTGCCTTTCAAGAGAAAATATTTCATGCTCCTCCAACTGTAAGTTACCAATGCCAGTAGCCTTACATTGGTTTGGTACAGTTGCTTTAAGTCCTACACAGTTGTTTACCTTAGAATTAGCACATTTTTAATGCATGCTTTCAGAGGCTTACTCTCCCAGCAGCTCTGATGGAGCTCTTCAGAGATGCTGAGGTACTTGCAAGTAGAATATATAGTCAGGGGGATAACCTCTATTTTTTTCTTCTTTTTGACAATACTTATTTTTCCTTTGAAAAGATAAACCAAATAAATATGGAAAAGCTCGTAAAGGCACGTATAAATCTGGGCATTGCAAAGGTTGAAATTGGGGCAACTCACACAGATTACATAGATTCTATGAAATGCTTTTAAAGATCCTAAATGTTTGCACAGAGTGCCATCCTCTCTGTTGATGCTGGTAGAATGGACTGAGTGATTAAGAAAATCCTTCAAAAGTGGACTTTGCCCAGAGGCCCTTTGTTTTACATCAGCAGGATGGGGAGGGGGATAGAACCTGTTTTTTTATTGAACTCCCAGATGAGGGGATTCCATCTGCTAATTCAGGTTGATATATTCTCCTAAATTACAGGCATACAGAGTCTCCTAGAGCCGTGCTGTCTAACTAGAACAGAAATGGGAGCCACGAAATAATACATGACTTCCTTATGCAGGTCATATGTTGACTTAGAAAAACACATGTTAACATCATCTATGTTTTATTGTATTTTCGTATATTTTGTTGAATATTTCTCAATTCCTTTTGAATCTGGTTTGGGCTGCACTTAGGATTGTTGTTTGACAACTTTGGCCTAGAGCACCGAGAAGTTAAATTATTTGTTTCAGCATCATACAGCTAACAGACATCAGAGGTACACTTTGAAACCGGGTCTTCTTGATCTAAAGATCAACTCTATCTATTGTGCCATGTTGTCTCTGTCAGTATTATTGTTAATGACCCACAATGTCCACACAGAAATCCAGTGGCAGCCTGTTATGAGTTGAGGGGAAAACAAGCTAGATTTGGTGCCAGAGGGTCTGGAGTCAAATCTCACCTGAATAATTAGGAATTCACAACCCAAGAAGTACCCTGGGAGCAGTCTTCTGTACCTGTACGGATCCAGAGATACACTTTAGGATGCAACTTTACTGTAAAAATAATTTTAATTCAGATCCGTGCATCTTTAGGAAATGTCCTATTTTAAATAACTAGCACCACACATTTCTTATTTGGTTATTATAAGTGTTTCAGCATGCTGCTTTCAATCTCCATTATGAAATCAACAGCAATAGTCAGTCAAGCATTTATGAAGGGCCCACTGTGTGTCAAGCACCATACTAAGTGCTGGGAATAAAAAGAAAAGGGAATAAAAGAAAATAAAAAACAAAAACCAGTTTCTATTCTCCAGGAGCTCACAAACAAATGGGGGACACAACATGCAAAAAACAATATGCAAGCAAGCTGTATATACAGGATCAATTGGACATAATCAACGGAAGGAGGAAATTAGCATTAAGGGAGAGCAGGAAAGGTTTCTTGCAGAGTAGTGGTGTCAAACTCAAGTAGAAATGGGGGCCATTAATCTGTACAGAAGGATCTCAGCGGGGCTGCCTGGGGACTTTATTTTAAAGTGTGTTATCCTTGTTTTATGGCAGATTTATTTATTTTGTTAAATATTTCCCAATTAGGTTTTAATCTAGTTCTTGCCACATCAAGGAGGGGCTTTATGTCTGACACCTCTGAGAAGGTGGGAATTTTGATGGGATTTGAAGGAAGGAAGGGATACCTGCAGGCAGACAGGAAGATAATTCCAAGTGTGGGGGACAGCCAATGAGAATGCCTGAGTCGGGAGATGGGAGTGTCTGGCGATGAGCGCCAAGGATAGTGTAACAGGATTGTGGTCAATCAGTCAACAAGCACTTACGAAGCGCCTACTGTGTACCTGGCACTGAGCCCGGCGTCTGTCCTCCAGGAGCTCTCACATGATAATGGCAGGGTGGGAGAGAAATCACAAGTGGTTGGTTGGTTGGTTGTTCTCAAAGAGAACCAAAGTGACATCACTCTGTTGCCCCAAGGCCAGATCCCGACCTCTCCTCAATCTTATCTTTATTTCCTAGTTTTCTATCCCAGTGCTGGTTTCAGGATGATGTGATGATATATTGGGGTAGCATGTATATTCTGTATTGTAGCAGCTAGGTGGGGGTAGTAGATGGAGTACCAAGAGCAAAGTCAGAAAGACATCTTCCTGAATTCAAATCTACTCTCAAACTAGCTGTGTGACCCTAGGCAAGTCACTTCACCCTGTTTGCCTCAGTTTCCTCATCTGTAAAATGAGCTGGAGAAGGAAATGGCAAAACCATTCCAGGATCTTTGCCAAGAAAACCCCAAATAGGGTCATGAAGAGTTGGACGTGACTTGAAGTGGGATTCAGGGAGGGTGAAGTTCAAATCCTACTTCAGATAGTTAATAGCAATGTAACCTTGGGCAAGGCCACATTTCTTTCAGGCTCAGTTTTCTCATCTGTAAAATGGAGATAATAATAACATCTATCTCACAAGCTTATTCTATCAAATGAGATTATATATGTAATGCACTTTTGCCAGATTTAAAGTGTTATTTGTAAATGTTATCTACTACTATTTGTAATCCATTCCTGGCTTTGGTCCTCAAACAGCCCAGATAGACCCAAAATTTAGATAGCTGGGACCAGATATAGGAGGTTCTGATGGAATAGATTTTTTTTAAAGCAATTGGGGTTAAGTAACTTGCTCAAGGTTACATAGCCAGTTTTTCTTGCATGGGTGTTAAGTATCTGAGGCCGGAACCGATCCTGGGTCCTCCCAACTCCAGGCCGGTGCTCTTACTCACTGCGCCACCTAGCTGCCCCTGAATAGATTTTTAAAGTCCAGTTTGAAAGCTCATCTTTCCCTAAATTCTCACAGTGTTTCATTTCCTGGTTTTACCTTCAGCTACCTGAAGGCAGTAACCATGTCGAATACTTGTTAGAGACAGAATTCCCAGCAGATGAATTATCTGGCTGACCTGTGAGGGGTTGGATCTTTCCAGGGATGACTTAGGCTTCATAGGGTGAGATTTACATAGAATAGATGCCCAAGTCACAGTTGCCGACTAATTAATTGCCTGAATCACACTTTGGTCCCCTATAAGGGTTAATCTATCCAAAAAATGAGTCATCTCCTCTCTCCTGGTGAGCACTAGCTTTGGACCTTCTTAAGGTCAGGGACTGATTCTTTGAGAAGTTTGGCATAGCACTGCTCCACAGAGGTCACTGAAATGTTAAATATCTAAATATGTAAGCTCTTATTATCAGGGTTTGTCAGACCTGAAGACTCATCATGCTTTTTCCTTAATATTAATTTTTTTTTTGTTTTGTTAATTTATTTTAGTTTTCAACATTCATTTCCACAATAAGCTTTAATTAAAAAAAACAATATCCTTGCATAATGAGTTTCATCATATCGTCTTTACTAGGACTGTTTATAAATTATGTGCAATCAGGTGGCGTAGCAGAGAGAGTGCCTGGCCCAGAGTCAGGAAGACCTGGGTGTAAATCTGTAATGTAAATCTAGGTGGTTGTGTGACCCTGGAACAAGTCACTCAACCCTCTTTGCCTCAGTATCCTCCTCTGTAGAATGAGCTGGAGAAGGAATTGGCAAACCACTGCAGTATCTTTGCCAAGAAAACTCCAAATGGGGTCATGAATGGTCAGACAGGATCAAAATGACTGAACAGCAGCTTCAAAAAGAAGAGGCCGAGAGGGCCCACTGAGGTCATTCCTTGCCATGGGTACAGTTGGAATTAGGATTCTTGGCTTCTCAGTTCCCAGGCCATGAACTCCTTCAATGTCTGCTTCTAATTCCTTTCTCTGAATCTCCATCTATCATAGAACCATTTCTATTTTAATTCACTCTTGCAAAATTTCTCAAAAATTGACTAAAATACATGTGTGTAGCAAAGATAGGACATTTAGCCAGTCAACAAGCATTTAGTAATTGTCAGCCAGCTACATGGCAGGCACTGTGCTAATTAATTGGTGGGGGGATACAGAGAAAGGCAAATGACAGCCCACGCTCTCAAGGAGCTCATGATTGACACAAATAATTATAATACAAATGTAAATATAAAGCAAATTATACTGATATGTAACAGATTGGAAGGAGTTCAGAGGCAATATAGCATAGCACTGAGAAAGCTGACCTTGGCATCAAGATGACTTGTGGTCGAGTCCTGACTCAGACACATACTTGCTGTGTGACCTTGGACTTCTTGCTGTTCTTCCAAGAAAAGACTTTCTCTCTAGACTTAGAGATTTTTTCACTGTCAGACCCCCATGCTTGGAATTCTCTTTTTCTTCATCTCTCTCTTTCCTGTTTTCCCCGGCTTCCTTAAAGTGCCAGCTAAAATCCCACCTTCCACAAGAAGATAACTTTCTCTGTATTGAGTAGTTCCAATTTACCCAGGGGTATGCTGGTAAATTTTTTTTTTTTTAAGCAATAGGGGTTAAGTAACTTGCTCAAGGTTACACGGCCAGTTGTTTCTGGGTGTGGTGCTGAGTATTTGAGGCCGGATTTGATCCAGGTCATCCCGACACTGGAGCCGGTGCTCTTACTCGCTGAGCCACCTGGCCACCCCTAAGCAATTGGGGTTAAGTAACTTGCTCAAGGTTACACGGCCAGGTGTTTCTGGGTGGGTGCTAAGTGTCTGAGCCCGGGATTCGATCTCCAGGTCGTTCTGACACTGGAGCTGGTGCTCTTACTCGCTGTGCTACCTGGCCGCCCCATGCTGGTAAATTTTTAAACTACTGGCTCTCCAGGAAAAAAAAAATGCACCCATATCAACTCAATTTTAGGTTTATTATACATCATTTTAATTTTCTCCATTCTTTTATTTTCAAGGGGGGAAGGTAAGGCAATTGGGGTTAAGTGACTTGCCCAAGGTCACACAGCTAGTAAGTGTCAAGTGTCTGAGACTGGATTTGAACTCAGGTCCTCCTGACTCAGAGCCGGTGCTCTATTCACTGTGCCACCTAGCTGTCCCTCTTCATTATTTTCTTAAGTGTAGAAATCAACAAAACAATAAATCAAGACATGATTTGTAAAATTTTTTAAAATTTCTGAAGTATAAATGTTCACACTGAAAATTTAACAATTGTCAGTTTCCAGCACACCCCTACATTTCTTTATCTCTTTCTATGTAGTTTTCAAGTTGTCTTCCCTATTAGATTGTAAGTTCCTCAAGACCAGAGTGTCTTTTGTCTTTTTTAGAATCCTTAGCACTTAGCCCAAGGCAGCAGGTGCTTAATAAATGCTTACTGTTGACAGATCAAGCGACTTTGCAGGACGCATCATGTTCTACCATAATACAAACACTTCCCATTCAGAGTGAGTGAGAAACAGATTTGGAGACAGTATCTTAAGCTTGTATTTAGTAACTGCCTGAAGGATAGAATTATTCTCTATCCCCCTTTGACCCAAACAGCTTGCTTAAGTAGATAAAACTGTCGGCATCATTTATAAACCTTTAAAGGAGCATTGATCCCATCACTGCCCAGTTTGACAACTGGGACAGAAATGATATGTCAAGTTTAGTTGGCAGAAAATATATTTTATAGTAGGTTTAAAAATATACATATCTATTTTTTTTCTCTCATGGGAAAACTTGTATTTGCGGGCCTGTTGCTCATATATATATATATAAGTATATGTATCAATAAAAATTTAAGTGCTGAGTATATATGTACATATGCGAACATATACACATATATGTATATATGCACATACGTACATATACAAGAGAGTAGCTAGATAGTGAAGCTGATAGAACACCAGGTCTGGAGTCAGGAAGACCTGAGTTCAAATTTGGCCTCACACACTTTTTAGTTGTGTGACCCTGGGCAAGTCACTTAAACACATTTGCTTCAGTTTCCTCATCTGTAAAATGAGCTAGAAATGGAAATGACAAATCACTGCAGGATCTTTGCCAAGAAAACCCCAAATAGGGTTACAAAGAGTCAGAAATGACTGAAATGACTCTACAACAAAAATACATACATATACACACGTACGTACACACATACATACATATACACACAATGCAATATATACACATACATGTACATGTACGTGTGTGTGAGTGTGTGTGTGTGTGTGTGTGAGTGTGTCCTGGCCCTAAATTGGCCAAGAACATGAATCTTTGAGATTTTTTTTCAGTCTTAACCAATTCTCATTTGAATGTTGACTATCACCATATATATGTCATTAGAGTTTGGGGGTGGAGATAGATTTGTGTCGTTGAAAAGTCTTATGCATTTAGACCAGTGGCCAGAGAGGATGTTGAAATGGCAGAAAGAGAATTTTGAGGCAGGTCTCTGCCCCTACCCCCCAGCTCTTTGTGTTAAAGCTCAGGACAATGAGAGTTGGAAAAAGCCTTTGAAATCATGTTGTCCAATCCCATCCTTTTACAGTTGAGGAAAATGAAACCCAGAAAGGATGAAGGAATTGCTCAAGGTCACCCAGCTTATTAGGACCAAAGCCAGGACTAGAAATCCAGGCCTCCTGAATGTCAGCCCTGCGTTCTTTCTAAAAGCAAGTGCAAACTCAGAAGAATAAGTCAGTCCAGAATAGATCTTTCAGGGAGTTTAGGTAAAAACCTGGTTATCTAATATCTCTCTGCTTTAAAGACTGTTTGACAGTCTGGGGGTGAATGAGCTACATTCTCTCAGCTTAGCTACTTTGCTGGAAGTTGTATTATCTTTTTCAGGCCGGCCAGCATCATGTTGTTCACCTTGTTAATTGACTAAATGGAGCTGTTAAACATTTACAAAGGCAACTCCCAGGCCACAATGGAGAAATCATCAAAGGATATGAACAGACAGTTTTCAAAACGGGGAACACAAATTGCTAATAATTACTGGAAAAAAATGCTGAATTTCTCTAATAATCAAAGAGAAGTCAATTAAAAAGAACTCGAGGGACTTCATTATCGTTAAATTGGAGAAAATAATTAAAAGCAAAATGGCGGCAGCTCTTGAGAAACATGCATGTTCCTCCATTACTAGCAGAATTGGAAACTGGTAGAATCTTTTTTGAAGGCAATCTCTCTGTTAAAAGTTCAAAAAAATGGTCATACTTTTAAACTTTATATCATAAACCATCAACCCAATAGTGTTATTGTTGGGAGTATACTTTGAGAGTCTTATCAAAAAAAGGAGCTATCTATTCAAAGATTTTTATTCCTAATTCATAGTTTAAATGATAAAAATCGAAACTGGAAGCAACCTAAATGCCCAACAACAGATGAATGGTTAAATAAGTCATGCTAGACTAATGTTTTGGAATATTATAAAGTGATGAGGGGTGGCTAGGTGGCTCAGTGAGTAGAGCACCGGCCATGGAGTCAGGATGACGTGAGTTCAAAATCGGCCTCAGACACTTAATACAAAAACTAGCTGTGTGACCTTGGGCAAGTCACTTAACCCCAAATTGCTTCCAAAAAGCAAAAAAAAAAAGTGATGTAGGATGACAAATATGAAGAATAAGTACCCAAAAGAAATGTGGAAAGCACAAAGTGGGGGGAAAAAAAGAGCAGAACCGGAATAGTAGAGCAGATGCTAACTACAACCACACAAGAGGAAAAGATAATGGGAATGAATGAACAAAGTCTCACCATGGAGACTTAGACAAAGTGACAGAGAAGCTATGATGTATTGTGTGTTGAAATTCATTATTTAAATGCAAACAGTTGCAAAGCAAGCCTAATTGGTTCTATTGATGCTTCATATTAATGTTATTATGAACCATTAGGAAATAATGGACTAAATGGTTCCCTAGGGGCCTGAAAGACTTTGGTTCATTATTTATTAAAAATCTATCCTAGGGTAAGTATTGTGTGACATGTGACAAGATGGTGGGCTGTCCTTCTGGTACCGATTTCTTAAAGAAGACACTGACAGAGACACAGGCATAGACTAGAGTAGACACAAATCGAAGTTGGTCCTGTATTCTATTCAGGTCTGGACCTCTTGGAGTGATGGGAGAGGCCATTCCTATTTTCTTACCCTTTTGTCATTCCCTGAAATGCCTGTAGTATATTCCATTGGGTCCCGGTGGTCATCATTCAGGTGGGGTCATCATCAGGTAAGGGGATCAGTCCCAGTTACCAATTATCACAGGGCCTCAGATACTAGCTAGATGGAGGCACTTAACTTTAACTGTCTGCCTCAGCTTCCCCATCCATAAAATGGGGCTAATAATAACACCTTCCTGCCAGGGTTGTAGCATCAGGATAAAATGAGATCATGTCTGTAAAGCACTTTACAGTGCTTATGTAAATGCTAACTGTCCATCATCACTATTCTCATTCTCATTGTTATTATTGTTAGATACAAGCTTCACGGACTACCTCTCCTCACTTCAGTGGCCTTACCTGTCTCTGGTCCCCATGACATATCTCTTCATTTTCCCAAGAACATTTTAACGTGTATTAATTACATTTATTTGTGTTTGTGGTTTATCTTTCTTACTGACTGTTCGTTCCTTGAGTTCCATGACTATATATTATATAAGGCAGAGACCTGCCTTATATTTTAGTTACATGACTGTATTTGGTGTAGTGGGCCAGTTATTGAACTCAGTGTCAGGAAAGTCTGGGTTCAAATCCTTCCTCTTGTACTTTCTGGCTGCCTGTTAATGAGTGTCATTTAACTTACCTGACCTTCAGTCTCTTTATCTGTAAAATGGGAATATTAATTCCTCTGGCACACACCTGTGTCTTATAAGGTTGTGTTGGGATTCCAATTAGATAGCATATGTGAACTGCTCGATGATAGATGCTGGTTGAATTTTATTGACTCAGTACATATGGGGTGCCAGACAGTTAGATGAAGCAATAATTACAGTGTAAGCTGGAGAAAGTCATACAAAGCTTATGCCTTATAGTAACCATATTGCTACTAATATCTTATATTACAACAATCTATACAATAAATTTCGCCCGTTGTCTAGTCTACTATTATACTCATTTTCTACAGTATGGGCCATAAAAGATACATTTTATTTCTCATCCATACTTTGATGTATTAAAGATCCCCATGGTATGGCTACTTCCTTCATTGGTTCAGAGCTCAGTCTACCTACATCTTCTCCTCCGGCTTGACCCTTGTTCATATCCCTCTGAAAATCCTGAATAGGGGGTTTATTCAACAATCCTCCTCTAGAACCGAGGAGGCAGCTCAGTACAGTGACAAAGGCTGGGTTCAGCTTTCTGTTCTGATGTGTACTACCTGTGTGACCTTGGGCAAGACACTGCACATCTCTGGGCCTTGGTTTCCTCATTGGGCTAGATTGGTGGTGTCAAACATAAATAGAAATTGGGGGTCACTAAAGGGCATGTAAAGATCCCTGCCAGCTAACATCATCTATATTGTATTCTATTTTAATTTATTTTGTTAATATTTCCTAACTACTTTTTCATTTGGTTCCAATGTACTCCACAGGCTATGTGTTTGGACTAGATGACCTCTGAAAACTGTTCCCATTCTAGACATACTCTGATCCTAGGATCTGGGGACATTGCATTGATTAGAAAGGCATGTGGATTTTCCATTGGTCATCCCTTGCTATGACTCCGGGGCTGGGCCACCTACTTTTCCAGTCATACACTGTTTTGGTTATTTCCCTTTTGCTGCCTCTCCTAGGCTGTTGTTTATTAATAAGATACTGCTGCCTGGTCATGCTTGCCCTGTGCCTCCCCGTTGCCCTTTGGGTGACCTACAACTTTAATTCTTTGGAGGTTGTGGTGTTCCATGATTCATAGGCACGTGGCATCACTGAACGAATACTGCTGTTAAAGCTAGAAACTTGGGGTCATCAGAAGTATCATGCAATTTTCCAAAGGCAATCTACCTGCTTCTTCTTCTCCTATTCAATTTTGGGCCTGAATCACTGTCCATCCACAGTATTTATCCAAGGCATATATATAACATACACACATATGCATACATTTATGTATACATATACACATGTATATATACATATATCTGTGTGTATATATAAATGTATACACACACACACATACACACATACTATTGGGTTGTCCATCCAATTGCCTACGATAGGCTGAATGATGGGCATTCTTTGTCCTCTTACTTTTTTTAGGCTTAAAAGACCCAAACAGTATCTTGCATTTTCTCCTTCCAATATTATATTAGGTCAATGATATTATAACTGTTGCCAAAATGATCATATTTATAAATAAAATGCTCTCAGCACATTGACTTTTCTTAAATCTTGGGTCAGGACTCTGAATGCTGTGCTTTGGCCTCTGGGTGCCTGCTACGCCAGGCTTTAGCAGAGCATCTAATTAGTCTACTGGGCCTCTCTTGATCCACTTTAATCCCCTTCAGCAGTGAAAGAAGACGACATGAGCTCAACTGGGTATACCAACTACAGAATTTCCATAGTATGAATTTTCCCATGATAAAAACTTCATTGATTTTTTACTACCAAAAAAGGAAGAAATTCTATTGGTGATTTGAAGAGAACTTTATACATATAATAACAGATTGCTAGCGTTTTCGGGTTGCTTTGCAGTGTGGGAGTATTAATTCCTTCTGCTCCTCACTTTTATTTGCTACCCTGAAGAGACCAGTTAGGTTCCACAGGGATAGAGCATTAGCATGGGAGTCAGGAAGACCTGAGTGTGATACGTGCCTCAGACACTTACTGGATGTGTGACTCTGGGCAAATCACTTATTGGTCTCAGTTTCCTTATCTGTAAAACAGGGATAATAAGAACACCACTTCATAGGATTGTTGGGCGGATACAGTGCAATTATGTATGTAAAAGCTCTTTGAAAATATTGAAGGGCTGCATAAATGTTAACTATTAATAATAATAATACATATGTCTGACATATATATATATGTATAATTATTATTATTATTTAAGCAATTGGGGTTAAGTAACTTGCTCAAGGTTACATGGCCAGGTGTTTCTGGGTAGGTGCTAAGTGTCTGAGCACGGATTCGATCCCCAGGTCATCCCAACACTGGAGCCAGTGCTCTTACTCTCTGTGCTACCTGGCCACGCCTGACATATATATTATTAATACTATATGCTGGGCACACATTAAGCATTTAATAAATATTTCATTTATCTATATGTAATACATTTTAAAACCTTAAGGCACTATATAAATATTGGCTATCATTATTAATATAGAATTTATAATATAGATATATAATATAATTAATATAGAATTATATAATATAGAAAATGCTTTGCAATTATATATAATTATGTAATATACATACATATGTGTACATTTCAGCTATTATTAATAACAGTTAATATTTACATAGGACTTTAAGGTTTTTCAAAGTGCTTAATATGTATTATCTCATTTGAATCATACAACAAACCTGCAAAGTAAGTACTACAGGTATTATTCTATCATCCCCATTTTACAGGTAGGGAAACAGATTCAGAAATGGGAAGTGACTTGCTCCAGATCACATAGTAAGTGTTGAAGGCAGTATTCAAACCCAGATTTTCCTGGCTTCGGATATGAGACATTGTCTGCTATAACCACATTTCTCCTGGGCTCTTACCCTGTAAGAATTCTCAAGTGTTGGAGGGAGTGGAGACAGATTAGTTTGGAGAGGTAGTGAGGCTGTTGAACCCATCATTGCAATGCCTTTCCATGTGAATAGATGAATGGGTAGGTCAACAATTAGAGAAATCTAATATAGATAAGATGTAAGCTTAGTGTACAATCTCTAAATTTGAAAAAGAAAGCAAGCCCAAATGATCCTGTCATTTTTTCTAGGGGTACAACAATAGCCTTCCTAAAGGGCCATTCATTTTGGAATTTAAAAAATGAAAAAAATGTAAGATTGTTTTTCTAAGTGGAAGGAATCGTCAGTCATGTGGAACCAAAGATTCCTAATGTTCAATGCACTGCACCGAATTTAGCCCAGATGCATTTGCAGGTGTAGTGACCTTCTGCTTATAATGAAGCTCTTCTGGAGGGGGGAAATGAGTTCACTGGAAGATTCCTTCTGCAGTCCCAGTTTCAGATGCACATTTATCGAAACAGGTGAACTCGGTGGAAGAGAAAAATAACAAGACAGTGTGTGCTCTGTGTGTTGGGGGACTTGTGGGCTGTTTCTGCAATGCTCAGGCACACTTTCTAACAGGGAGGGGGCGCTCAGTTTTCTTCAGGGAGGTCATCTACTCACTGGAGAGTACATAAGGAATGTGGGTGTGGGGGGGGCTTTTTGGAAATTTCTCCAGTAAATCCTATTAGATAAGCATCATAGAGAATCCTTAGCACACAAAGGCATGGGGAGACTTCCTGTTGTAGGCCTAAAGAGAAAGGAATTTGGAATACCGAGATGGGAAATGCTTTGCTATGTGCAGTTTCTGTGCTACATGTTTAGACTACAAAGACAAGAATGATATAGGCCTAGACCTCAAGGAGCTTACGTCCTGTTGTGTGGATACAGATGTCCAACATGAATGTACATACAAAGTATATAAAATGTACATACAAAGTAATGGCGGGAGGAAGAGAGCATTGATTCCTTGGGGAGAACCAGGGAAGACTATTATAGGAGGTGATGGCTGAGCTAGTCCTTGAAGGGAGCTGAGGAGAGAGGGTGCTTTAGGCATAGAGTGCAAAATCACGGAGGTGGGAATGGAATGTTGCATACACGGGGACCTCTTTAGTGAAGGGGAGGTGACATGACATGACAAAGTGCGACGTTACATAACATATGTGACATAGTATGATGTAACATGATATGATATGATGTGATATAATGTAAGGTCTTCCTAAAATTAGTGCAGTTTAAAGTTAGTAAAGCTGAAAACTGCTCTGAACCTTTTATGGAGTTTTATATAATGACAGAAAGGGTAGTGGCTAGAATACTGGGTTTGGAGACAGGAAGATCTGAGTTTGAATTCTGTCTCAAACATGTACTACCTGTGTGACTCTGGGGGCAAGTCACATAAACGGTCTTAGCCTCACTTTCATCATCTGTAAAATGGGCTCAATAATAGCATGTATATCACAGGGTTTATTAAGGAAACAACAAGCAAACCAGTGGGTCTAGAACGGAATATGTAAGAAGGGATTGTAGATTTAGAGTTCATGTAGTCCAATCCATCATTTTACAGATCAGGAAACTGAGGCCTGCAGAAATTAAGTGACTTGCCCAAAGGCACACATATAATATGTTACAGAGGCAGAATTTGAACCCAGATCCTCTGAATCCAAAACCAGTGCCCTTTCTGCTGTATCTTGTGACCTCTTTACAAAGTAATAACAATACTAGTTAGTACATATATAACCTGTCCTATATGGCAGCCACTGTGCTTTGTGCTTTACAAATATCCTATATGAACCTTACAACAGATGTGGGAGGTAGATGCTGTTATTATCCCCATTTTACAGTTGAGAAAACTGAGGCAAATGGAGGTCAAGTGACTGCTCAAGGTCACAAGTCTAGTAAATGTCAGACTGGATTTGAATTCAGTCTTCTTGAGTCTTGACCCAGCGCTGTACCACCTAGCAATATGAAACAAGCCTGGGTAGGACCCAAATTGTGTAGGGCTTTAAATGCTAGACTAGGTTAAAATTTCCTCTTAGATTTATTTACTGGCACCTATACGATATAGGGCTTATGTATGACACTAGAAAAACTAGGTTACCTAGAAATGTTTTTCTTACTCAAAGTAATCTTGTACATTAGGTAAACAAGCACAGGACACACATTTCTAACATGCCCAACAAACGGATCGGTTTTGCTTGACTATGTTTTTTGTTACAAGGGAGGTGATTATTATTAATATTATTGTTATTATTATTGTGGAAGGTAGAGTTATAGGGGCCAAAAGAGGGAGTGATCGTGATGTCAAAAAAAAAAAAGAAAAAAAGAATGTTAATGGAACATTTATGAAATCCAGCAGAAGGGATGTGGGAAGAGACACCTCCAAATAGGGTAGTAAAAGAATCACTGTTTTAAATGTATTGTATGCTTGAAAAAATCCATGGCATACACATTTGAGATTTCATATTCAATGTTGGTTTTCTCTTGGTTATTTGTACGTGGAAATGATTGTGTTTGTGGCTGAGTCCAAAATAAAAATAATTACTTAAGGCAAACACAGATTAGCAAATTAGCAGATGAAAATATGAAGGTGAAAACAGGGCCACCAACCCTCCTTGTGTCTCTGCCTTGTCTTGAAACTACAATCACTCATCATTCCTTACAGTTCTCAGTGACTAATCACGGAATCAGTAAAACCAACCTGATGATTTTTCAGAAAGTAATAACATGGGGGCGGCTAGGTGGCACAATGAATAGAACACCGGCCCCGGAGTCAAGAGGACCTGAGTTCAAATCCAGCCTCAGACACTTAACACTTACTAGCCGTGTGACCTTGGGCAAGTCACTTAACCCCAATTGCCCTCCAAAACGCAAAAAGTAAAAAATAAAAAAATGAGAAAGTGATAATATTTGCTCCCCCCTTATTAATTTTCTCCTCCCCTTTGCATTTTCCCTAGTCATGTGTTTGCACTTGGTAAGATGGCAATGCATTTCTTCAACATCCCATAAATGAATCATATCATCATTTTCAATACAGAATCACTGACTTTTTATTTTTATTTTATTATTTTTATATTTATTTATATATATAAATATTAAAATATTTATATTATTATATTTATTTTAAAATTTATTTTTAATCCATTTATTGGAGGCAATCAGGGTTAGGTGACTTGCCCAAGTTCACCAGCTAATAAGTGTCAGGCTGGATTTGAACTTGGGTCCTCCTGACTCCAGAGCTGGTGCTCTAATGCATTGTGCTGCCGACCTACCCCAGAACGGCTCACTTTTAAAGTCACTCTGGTGACTTTCAGTATCTGGCCTAAAAACGTCTTGTGATGATTACCGCAAATAGTTCAGTCAGAGCCCCAATTACCTCTCTACCCAGGTAATTATTACTTCTGCCATTTAAGTGAAATTTCAGGACATTGCTTGTAGTGATATATTTATGAGTATATTTATGTGGTGCTGATCCTATTCATAGCCTAGACTTAAAATTCCATTCCTGTTGGGGGTATGACTCTGAACTGTCCTTCGCTAAGAATTCTGCTGATGATAAATAAAATAATGCCATAATCCCATTTTCCCCCTCAGTATCTAATAGACTTAAAAAATATATCCTCTAATTTACCTTATGCATGAGAGAATTCCATAATTCATGTGAGACCAACGACTGAGTGCGGTTGGAGGATGCCTCTGTGAGGAGTGTGTTGTAGCAACAGGATGTCAGGGAACTTCGGAGCTTAACAAGTGTCGGGGTATCCTTTGCAGCATGCGCTGTCTGACAAGGCCTGTGTGAAAGCGTTTGACCCAAAGACAACTTGCCTGCAGGAATGCCTTATCACCACCTTTCAGGAAGCCTACTTTGTTTCCGAAAGTTTTGAAGAAGCAAAAGAAAAGATGAGGTAAACTTATTTCCTTTCCTGTCTAAAGAAGATAACTTGCCCATTTCTCTCTCTCCTATGCCTCTTTCTTGCTCTATTTTTCTGTTCTCTCTCTCTCTGTCTCTGTCTCTGTCTCTCCCTCTCTCTCTCTCTCTCCTCCTTTCTCTCTCTCTGTCTCTCTCTCTCTGTCTCTCTGTCTCTCTCTCCGTGTCTCTCTCTCTCCCCCTCTCATCTCATCTCCCTCCCTCTCTCTCTGTCTCTGTCTCTGTCTCTCTCTCTCCCTCCCTCTCTCTCCTCCTTTCTCTCTCTCTGTTCCTCTCCCTCTCTTTTCTCTCCTCTTTCTTTCTCTCCTATCTCTCTTCTCTTTCTTTCTTCTATACCTTTTTCTTTGTCTCTCTTCTCTCCCCTCTCCTTCTCTCTCTCTCTTTTCTCTCTTCTCTCTCTCCCTTCTATTTTTCTTTCTCTTCCCTTTCTCTCTCTTTCTTCTAATTCTCTCTTCTTTCCCTTTCCCCTTTTTCCTCTCTCCTCCCTATCTCACACTCTTTTTTTAAATCAGTGCTAGCTGATTGTTTAACATTTTATGATCATTATTATTTTGCAGAGAATTTGCCAAGTCTATAACTCGCCCCTTCTCTGTGTACTTCAATCCTTATACCCAGAGCATTGAAATCCTGAAGGATACCAGGAGTATTGAGAATGTGGTCCAGGACCTCCGAAGTGATCTGAATACAGTGTGTGATGCTTTAAATAAGATGAACAAATATTTGGGGATCTGAGGCCTGGGACCCGTTCTTCTGTCAGCCTCATCTTGCTATCATTCAACAGCAAATGAATCTGCTTCATATGACACATATTTCTTCTGTAGCAGTCCTCTGTGTGCTGAAGCTTGGCTAGTAACTTGCATCATTGTGCATCTACCCAATTGCAATTTACAGACCAAATAAGATTAGGCTTTTGTGTGAAGAATGTAATAGCAGACAATCATCATATATGTCGTAAAGAGATTTACAATATTCAAAAACTAGATAGTTGGTTTAATAGACTTAGTTTTGTATCCCAAAAGTACGTGTATCTATTTAAATGTGACCTGGATAGGGTGCTCCCTCTGCTAAGGCAGAAGTTGTGACCTTAGATACTTGCTTGAGGCCCAGACAGGTTAAGTGATTTGCTCATGGTCACTAATAAGTAGAGTTTGGTCCGCTGTATCTTGCTGCTTTTATTTTCATTAAACATTATAAGTCCTCTCTCTCCTTGACTCCGTTTCAATGGTTCTTTATTTCCTGTCCTTTTTTTTTAAAACGAAGAAATTCATTATTCTTTTAAACTACAGCAAAGCTGGATTTTCCCTTCTCAATATCTTTTGAGGAAACAAGAATTATACAACATTGGATCTGTGATTGAATTGATATAGGGAACTTCCAGATGAGGAAACTCCATCTATCAATGCAGGTTGGCACTCTCTCTGCAATTTATAGTTTTACAGAGTTGCCTAGGACACTGAGAGGTTAAGAGACTTATCCAGGGTCACACAGATAGGATTTCAAAGAAAGGACTTGAACCCAGGTCGCTGTGGTTCTGAGGATAACTATCAGCTGTGCTTTGTCTGCCTTTACATGACAATGCCTATTGCAAAAAAAAAAAATCTATATCCTGTTTTAAAATGTGATGATTTAATAATAGGGGACTAATTTTTTTAGACTGGGGATTTACACAAGAGAAAGTCAGCTTACTTACTATAGTACACATATGCAAATGATTTTAATCTTAAACCTCGAGCTGTGGCCTGTATCCCATAGTATTTTATTTTAGAAGATATTTAATATTTTTATTATTTAGTCATTTTTCAGTAATGTCTGACTCTTTGTGACCCCCTTTTGGGGTTTTCTTGGCAAAGATACTGGGGTGGTTTGCCATTTTCTGCTCCAACTCATTGTATAGAGGAGGAAACTGAGGCAAACAGGGTTAAGCAAACTGCCCAGGGTCATATAGCTGGTAAGTGTCCTGACTCCAGGACTGTGCCGCCTGGCTGCCCCACTTAATATTTTAGAAGTATTTCATTTCAGAAGATGGTGTTTCTGGAGGGGACATTGAGAAAGTCTCTGGGCACAAGAGAAAATGATGGAATTTTGTGGGATATTTTGGGATGAATGTAGGTAACATAATCATGGGTTTATCCCGGCTTTTTTGATACTTCTTGTTGGGACTGTCAGAGTGCTCAGTCTGGTCAGGTCAGCAAGTATTTGCTAAGGGCATTCTATGTGCTAGACACTGTGGTAATTCCACTGTAGGAATACAAAGAGAGTCAAGAGCAGTCCTTACCTCAAGGAACTTACAATCTAATGTTGTGTATGTCTACTTGAGTATATGGGCATAAATCCATGACTACAGGTGGGGAACGGATAGTCCACGTTTAGTAGGGTTACAGTCAAAGATAGGGATGTGCTGGTAAACATTTAACAACCGGTTCCCTGGTGGGGGGGGGGGGAGTATGCATGATACACTTTTAAGTTTAATCTGATAGGAACGTTTTACCTATCATTTTCTTTAGATTAAGCAATAAACAAAACAATATAGCAAGCCTTGGCTTATAGTGTTTGCTGATTTAGAAGTATAAATGTGCACACTGGAAATCTGCTGTTTGGCATTTGCAAGTCAGTTTGAACTGGCTCCAGCAACAAAGGCTTGCTTCTCCTCTCTTATACTTATGACTCGGTGACTCTTAAAGGCTAGGGCAGAGGTGGGGAACCTGCAGCCTCGGGGCCATGTGTGGCCTTCTTGGTCTTCAAGTGTGGCCCTTAGAATACAAACTTTTGCTTTGTGAAGTTTGGGTTCAGTCAAAGGGCTGAACTTGAGGACCTAGCGGGCCACGTGTGGCCTCGAGGCCATAGATTACCCACTTCTGAGTGAGGGCTCTCGTTCCTAACTTGGGGCACAGTATCACAACAGCTGAAGTTGTCCAAACTTTGTACAATTTGGGCTTGAAACTTATGCAAAAATACAATGGAAAGGGAGATGAATCTGTGTTCAAAGCCCTGCCCTGTCCCATATGAACATGGGTAAGTGACTTAATCTCTCTGAAGTTGTTCCCTCCTTTGCAAAATTTGGGGGGGGGGGTCAGATTAGATTACACCTAAAATTCTTTCCTGTCTCTCAATATATATCTTCACTATTATGCCTCACAGCCCTGACCCTACAACCCTATAGTCAACAATCAACAAGAAATTTCTGGCAGCTCTCACCATCAGCTCGGCACACAGGCCTTGAATCAATCAGTGAATGAAAGTTTACTGATTGAAAGCATGAGTGTTTCCATTTCCCCCTTCCCTTTTCATTCTATATGTCTTTTTCCATACTGTTAGAGGTATGCTTCTAGTATGAAATATGTTGGTAATTGAGAAAAGGTGAATAAGAGAGAATAAGATGAAAAGCTGACATTTATATAGAACTTTCAAATTTGGGAACACCTTTGACCTTTAACAGTAGCCCCTGTAAGGCAAGTCCTGCAGGTGGTACTCTCATTTTGTAGATGCTTGTTAACACATCTAATCAATATTAGAGGTAAGATTTGCATCCAGGTCCCACCTGACTACAAGTTCAGTGTAATTTTCATTATATCATGCTGCCACTAGAAATAAAAGAAGTAACATTTCAAAGAAATCACCATTAAATAACCTTCAGAGTAGCAGTTTTGAAACTTCAATTTCAACCTTGTCTAAAGGTAATTTTTTTTTTCTATAGACATTTGGAAATTATAAATAAAAACTGAGGTCCTTCTCCCAACTTCACACCCCAGTGGTCTATGGGAAAATTTGGATAGACTAAATAGGCTTAAGGTGAACAAGAAAGACAGTGAAAAAAATTTTAGGGACTGGTCAAAACAAAACGGGAAGCAAATATTTTATCAATTGGTCATATTGATTATCAGGAATAAATCTTTGGTTTCTAAAGACCTCAAAATAGTGGAATTTTTGAGAAATGATTTGGAGTAAAAAAAAGAGTAGGAACAAAGTTTTTCCTGATAAAGGGAAAAGTCTAAAAAATGATGGGTGATGGAAAAGAAAAAAGAGAGTTGCAGTTGACTGGAAGAGAAAGGGTAAATACTTGTTTAAGAGAGACTGGAGATCTTGCTTTTCTCAGCAACTGTGTAAATTCAAGCCAGCCAAGTAATCCAGTAATTCTCAGAAGTAGCTGTTGACTTTTTCCAAAGGAGGGAATAACTCAGGACCATAGGACTTGACATTTGTAACCTCTATTGTTTGCCATTGTCTCCAGTGTTCTTTGGGTCTTTTCCTCATTAAACACTTACAGGATACTCAAGCTTCTCCACTTTTTCCCCCGGGCATTCTTACTTTTGTAACACCTCAACAGAATTGGAAATCACTGAAGCAAGCCACCACAGGAATAATAAATTTCAACTGACCATTGGTCAGGTGATTAATCTAAAATGGATACTTCTGCCTATTGAAGGCATGCAGAAATATACTTTGGGCCTTACAGGGGTTGGACAGCTAGGTAGCTTAGTGGATAGAGGACTGGGTCTGGAGTCAAGAAAACCTGAGTTCAAATCCATCCTCAGACACTAGCCGTGTGACCCTGGGTAAGTCACTTCACCCTGTTTGCCTCAGTTTCCTCATCTGTAAAATGAGTTGGAGGAGGAAATGACAAACCACTCCAGGTCACAAAGTCAGACACAACTCAATAGTAACTTACAGGGGATAATAGTTGGAGAAAAATAGAGGTTTCCTGAAAACTTGCATAGGGATCATGGCAGGGTGCTGGTGACCCTTGATTTGATGTACATTTTATTCTGCTCTGTTCACATAGTGGGAGTCATGATATTTCAGAGCAGAGTAATAACAGAGCCAAGTTTCAGCTTGGGAGCATTTAACATGCAAATTTCATTTTGGCTAATGGGTGTTGGGAAAACCATCATCAAATAGCTGTCTTAGGAATAGAGCTTGACCACTTTCTATGCCTATCATGATGCCTGTCCTATGTAATACTTATTCATGATTATACTCCATGACCCAGAAGATAAACCAATGTGAAGCAGGGTAGGTCTGTATTTCAAGTCAGAGAACCTAAGTTCAGATGATATTCTGCTATTTTACTACCTAGGTGCCCTTGGACAATTCACTACACTTCCATGACTCAGTTTCCTCACCTGCTAAAAGAAAGTGACTGGACTTCCAAAGTCCCTTACAGTTCTAAATCCATGGTTTAATAGTGAAATTAGATCTAAGAATGATTGTAATTCTAAAGACATTGTCACCTTACTCGAAGGCCTTTGCCCAGATTTGACTTAGCTGATTTTTCCTCTCTATTCAAAGCAGAAAAATGGCTAAGATACTAAGGGAGTATGCATTTCTTATATGTTGCATTCTTCAAATGACAAGCCAGTGCCTGATTAGAAAAGTTTTTTCCTGGAGTATGCTAGGTTTTCCTCCAAGTAAACGCAGGACATTCATCCAGTTTTTTCTGGGATGACAAGTTTATGCAGCACAATTAGAGAATTATTGGCTATCAATGGATTATGCCTTTTTTTAAAAAGCAAAAAAGAGGCAACTTCAATTCAAGGTGTTTTGTTAGTATTAGCAGTAAAGGGTGTGACGACTGGTGGGCCTCTCTGGCTTAGCCTCATTTATTTATTGTGTAATTCAGAAATGATGCTTTATGGGTATGCCAGATCTGCATTTGCTTTGCTTGCAGAGTAAATGGACCTGCACCAAATGAATGTAAAGCATTGCAACATTTACCACCATGCAAAGTCTAAAATGAAAAACAGTGTGCTCTCACATGGACGCAAATAGAAATACAAAGTTTCATTTTCGAGCAGAGTCATGCCTCACATCATCTCATTTTCTTCATTCGCTGGGAGAGAAACATTAAAACGAGATGTCGTTGTCCTCCAATTCATTTGATCTAATTTCAACTTCGGAGGAATTGAGTGTCTTGGTGGCTTACTCTCATGAACCTTGTCTTAATTATAGTGGGGGAAAAAAACAGCCCAGAGGTTTCCAGCATGTTCGAGTGTTTTCCCAAAAGACGTACTCTTATTTTGCAGAATGGTTCTTACCCACTTTGGCCTTACTTTGCAAAGTTCCAATGTCCCTTCCAATGAACAATACTAATAGCTAATATTTAAAAAGTGTTATGGGCCAGGTGCTGTTAACCATTATTGTCTTCATTTGATCCTTGCAAGAACCCTGGGAGGTAGGTACTATTATTATACCCATTTGCAGATGAGGAAACTGAGGCAAAAAACAGTTAGGCAACTTGCCCAGGATTGCATAGTTAGAAAGGACCTGAGACTGGATTTGAACTCAGATCTTGACTCCAGACCCAGTGTTATCGTCACTGTATCATCTAGCTACCCCAACTGAGGGATATTCCTTTCCCAATACTAAATATGCATGGAGTTGTAGAATTTGGAGTTGGAAGATAATTCAGTGATTATCTACCTAGTCCAGTCCTTATCTGAAGCATGAAACAGTCAGCCAATCAAAAAGCATTTTATAACTGCTTCCTATGTGCCCTAGACATATAAATATGAAAAGGTCTCTGTCCTTAAGGAGCTGATATTCTATCGGGAGAAGTAAAGAAGGAAACAAGTATTTATTAAGAGGCTATACTGTGCTAAGCACTTTTCAAATGTCTGCTTTGGCTCTCACAATGACACTGAGTGGTGGGTGCTGTAATTATCCTCATTTTTCAGCTGGGGAAACTGAGGCAGATAACGTTTAAATAACTAGTCCAGAGTCACACAACCAGTAACCGGGAGATACAACATGTACATTCATATAAGTATAGAAGAAATGTATGCACAATAAACACCATTTTGGGAGGGAGGGTACAAGCAGCTTTGGGGGTCAGGAAAGGTTTCAGGTAGATAGAGTTTCGCAAACTGATAAAAGGAACCCAGAACATCTCAAGTTTTTTGCCTTTTTTTTTTTTAATGTCCTCTATGTTGTTTGTTAATAGGTGTTAAGATAATACAGGGTGGCACAGGGGATAAAACACTAGGCCTGGAGTTCAAAGCCGACCTCAGGTACTACCTATGTGACTCTAGGCAAGTCACTTAACCCTGTTTACATCAGTTTCCTCATCTGTAAAATGAGCTAGAGAAGGAAACGGCAAACCACTCCAGTATCTTTGCCAAGAAAACCCCAAATGGGGTCACAAGGAGTTGTACATGACTGAAAATGAATAAACAATAACAATATTGAAAAATCATTTTAGAATATTTTACTATAAGGGTTCTATAAAAATTTTGCTTAAATTGTAAGGTTCTAACACCGTGAAAAAGTTTGAAAAGTTGATATAGAAGACCGCATTTGAACAGTGTTGCTTTCTCTAACATTTCAAACAAGTGATCATCTCATCAAGCCTTTGTTTGAACACCTCTCATAGAAGGGAATTTACTACCGCATGACACAGCTTTCCTTTTACATTTTTAATAATCAGAATCCACTTCCTTTCCTAATCACATTTAATCAGAACGCATTGTCAAGGGACTGGACTTAGCAGGGGAAACTGAAGATGGTTTCTAAGCATAGAACCACTCCTCCACCTAATTTCAAATAAGCTGAACAATGGTTCGTTGGGCTCTTTTAATATCTGAACTGTAGTCCCACAGACCACATTTATACAATGCATAATTAAGGATTTGCAGGGTTCAATCTCACAATTTGCATCGGGCAGCTTCATTCCCTTTGTTAGCCAAGATGATGCTGATCAGTTGGGTTTCATAGAACCATCAAGAAGGGAATCTGGGAAATTGATGTTGCCATTACATGTGTCGTTTCTTGCTTGGATAAACAGGCACAATCTTTTTGCCCTCCAGGACCTCTTTTACATCCTAAAATCTTTACAAACAAACAAGCAAACAGAATTTTAAACTTCCTATCATGTTCACAGATAGTCTGGAAGGAGGTTAGAGATTTCTTCTTGGGACTCATTTTTAAAAAGGGCACCAGGATTGGACCAAAAGGTTATATCTACAAAAGCAAATAAATATTGAAGAATACTTTGTGTGGATTTGGACTATGCTATTAATTTCTGCATCTTGTAGCCTTGGAGAGTTACTGCAAGAGCCCTGAGAGGTTGTGATTAGCCTCAGGTCACACAGCAAGGATATGTTAGATGTGATTAAGCTAGGTCTTCTTGACTTTGAGGCAGGGGCTCTATCCCCTACCTTACTTCTACCCTTCCCTGCCCTGGGGGTAGTTATAAATATGATGCTTCCACTTTCCAGTCTTCTACATGTCAACCCACAGACCTGATAAATTTAAGTGACTGTATTTAAAACTCTTCCTTCTCTGGACAGCATCTGTTTTCCTCTTCTCCTTCCTCTGTCTTCCTTTCCCCTTCCCCCTCTACCCATTTTCTTCTTTCCCTTCCCTTCTGCCTGTCCTCTCTCCTCTTTCCCTTCTCCCTTCCCCCATTTACTCTCTTCTCTCCCCCTCCCCACATCTCAAATAGAAGACCTTGGGAAAAGTACTCTTGCTGCTATTTATTTCCTTCCTGAAGAAGAATGGGTCTGGCAGAGCAGTTGGAAGTGAATTTCCTTCCTTGCGAACGTAGCAGTGGGCCTGATGTTCAACCCAAGGGCATCTGTGGTTATGGCGCCTGCAAAAAGCAGCATCCTCATAATCCAGTCTGGATACAGTTTTTATAATTGAACAACAAAAACATCTGACAGATGCAGGCAGGATAATTTGAAAACTAGATGGCACAAAGAAATCAAATTCATTTTCTGTCAAAAAAAAAATCTCTAACATAGGATTCCAAGCTAGTGCTCGTTTTCGAGAAGGTTATGAAAGGGTCTATTAATTACGGGAAGGTGGCTGGCTGTCTTCCTCCTGCCCTGCCCTCCTCCCTCTAGCTAGATACGTTACAGGTTTCTCCCTCGTCAGCCTGCTCATTTACATGAACAGGGCAAGGTGGGGGTGGGCATTTCTAAAGGTCTGCAAACCACTGAAGACATCAGATAGAGAGCCCTCCCCAATCTTAGCGAATTTTAACTTCATAGACATTAATGAGGCCAATTATTGGCAAATGAATTTGGAGCAAAGTGCACATAATAGTTGTCACTACAACAGATATTTGTTTATCAGGATTGATTGGGGGCAAGCTTCCTTCTGATCATTATACCTGATTGATCGCTGCACATGGTGCTATGAAAGAATGAGGTCCCCAAATCAGATAGTTACTAGGAAGAAAAATCTCTACCTTGCAAGGACAGAACCTGTCCTACCATCCATTTCACGGTGAAAGCCCAGACATTAAATCAGGAAGGGTCTTAACGAGTCTTCCTCCAAACCTGGAAAAGTTTTAGTTTTTACTTCTTGGGCAAAACTGAAAAGGCCCCGGGGGCTTCCCTGCCCCTGTACTGTTGACTTAAAGAAAGCAAGTCACAGTCTAACATTGACCATGGAAAATACAGGCAGCAATAACAACCCTGATTTGAAATGGCATTTGGAGCATAATTTGATTCACCCAGCCAAATGATGGCTTCAAGTACAGATCACCAGCATGGGTCACCCCAGTACAATTGAATTGATGATGGGCAGACAAGGCTAATTGTCATTGTAGACAGAATGTGCCTTTTGTAGTTCTAAATGGGAGCAGAGGGACAAGTCATCACCACTATTGTCCTGCAGGTTTTCTCATCATTTGGACTAGGTTCTATGGGGTTCTACTCACTTTTGGCGTCTGGCTTGTAAACACAAGAGGAGGGGTTGGAGATGTCAACCAGCCAACCATTCATTCATTCATTCATTCATTCATTCATTCGATCGTTCAGTCAATCAATCAGTCAGTCAGTTGGTCAGTCAAACAGGCATTTTATTAAGTATTTTCTAAAAGACAGTCCCTGTGCTAAGTGCTGAAAAAGCAAAGAAGAGTCAAAGGAGAGACAACATGCAAATAATTATATAAATGAAAGTTCTATATGAGGTAATTGAAAGGTAACTGCAAAAGGAAGGTACTAGAAAGGTGGGGAAAGGACCCTTCTTGAAATACTTTATTTTGCTACCAGAAATCCCATTGTCAGAAAAGAACATATAGTTAGAGCTGAAAGGAACCTCAGAAGTTATCAAATACAATCCCCTCATTTTATATGGAAAGAAACTCAGGCCAAGAGAGGTAAGGTGATTCCTCCCAGGTCTTGAACCCAGTACATCAGATCAATTGCATTTTCCTTGTCCCAAACACTGGCTGAATTATGGGTTTAGTTTACTAAACCTAGCACTGTTCTGAGAGCTTCCAAGTTAGCTTTAAACTAGTTAGAGCTTAATGGTTTAACATTAGGTGAAGAAACTAATTGTCTTCTTCCTAATATCATCCCACTTATACTTGGGAAAAAAAGCCAACAACTAAGCAGAAAGGCCAATTTAACTTGGAAACCCTAGGTAGAGACTTGGGATTTAATCTGTGGGCCATTGGATTGTTCCAAGGATGCTTTTTTGTAGTTTTAACTTTAAGAATAGAAATGTTCCAGGCTGAGAGGCAGACTAGATTAATGGTTAAGACTCCGGGATATATGACTATAACTTCAACCTGGGAAGGATTTGTCTTTAAGTGGAATTAGTCACTGTTTTAAATTGTAGCACAGGTCCCACATGACTCTGAACCCTCCTGCTACTCGAGGTTCAATGTGGGGTGTTTGGGGTAATCATAATTATGCAAATACAGCTCATCCCTCATTAAATGCACTCTCTACTAACAGAGCAGGCAGGAAAGCATAAATCACATAGCAACACATTTAATTGGGACAGAAGACTTAAGTAAATAACAGAAAAACCAAGCAATAGAATTGTTCTTGGCTCCCATTCCCATGTAGAAAATGTCACAGTCTCCCAAGCTAGTTGGGAAGAGAACATACCTTAGAAAACTTATGTTCTAAGGTGAGGGAAGGGTCGTATCATGGTTGGAATACCTGTCATGGTTGCTATTCCAGCAACAAGACTTTTGGTTTCTCGGTTCCACCTCCCTCAAGACCCCATAGTAGGTTACATAGCTTTGTAAGTTCCCTGGTCTCTACCATTCCTTGACACCTCCATAGCTATTCCAGTTTGTCTCCATAGCTGCCTTCAGTGATAACTGCCCATGAACATACCATTTGATGCTTCTGTTCCATGGTATCTGCCAGAGTTCTGGGACTGCCATCTGTTGGGACTTTTTCTTGGGGTGTGTCGGGGGGGAGGTTGGAGTATGTTCAGTATTTCTTGAGACTTGTGTGAGCCTGTATGTCTTGGGGGCTAATCAATACATTTCCTCTTTTTTAAAATTTTTAATTAATTAATTAATTAATTTTTTAAAAGCAATCTGGGTTAAGTAACTTGCTCAAGGTTACATGGCCAGATATTTCTGAGTGTGGTGCTGAGTATCTGAGCCTTGATTTGATCCCCAGGTCATCCCGACACTGGAGCCAGTGCTCTTACTCGCAGTGCTACCTGGCCATCCCAATACATTTCCTTTTTAAAAAAATTACTCTATATGGCTGATCTACAAAAAGGTCACAGGGGTGGCTATCAAGACCTTCCGCACTTCTAGTTGGATCAGAGAAAGTATATTCCTTTTACCTTTTCTCAAATCTAGCATGCAACCTTTAAAACTCCTTTTGAAACTTTCTGGGGATTGTAGATAAAGACATGAGTTACTTTTCATTAGGACAGCAACCTGGAGTCCAGAAGAGTCATCTTCCTGAGTTCAAATCTAACCTCAGATACTTATTAGTTGTGTGACCCTGGGCAAGTCACTTAGCCCTTTCTGCCTCAGTTTCTTCATCTGTAACATGAGTTGGAGAAGGAAAAGGCAAGTCATTCTAGGATCTTTGTCAAGAAAATGAGGTCACAAAGCATTGAAGATGGGTGAAAAATGACTCAACAACAAATTTTCCCTTTTTTTTCCCCCTATCTTCTATCATATACCAAGCACCTATGTCCTGGCCCTAAAAGTTGCTGACAATTTTTCTAAGGTCTTAGGGAAGTAGGAGGAGTTGGTGACCTTTGTCCTATAACCCTGACCTCATGGCCAAAAAAATAGTTCCTATGCTCTGTACATAAACTCTTCTTTGAATTTAACACTGGGACTTTGGAAAAAGAAATGAAAGCATAGTAAGTGAACAGTTGGTAGGAGAATATAATTTATGTTCTTTTAGATAAAGACACCAAAATGATGAATTCTTGTTTAGCGATGGCATACATTTCATGAAAGCTGGGAAGAAAATGTCTAGCAAAACACTTGTTAATCTGATCCAGGGGATTATAAACCAAAAATAAACTGGAAGAGAGAAAATTCCTTGGGTAAAACTCTAAAACCAGATGCTAGGGAGAAAACAGGTATAATCATAAGAACGATAATAGTTAACACTTCCATAGCACTTAAATTTTGCATGGCCCTTGGACCAAGAGATTGGTCAGATGTTGAAGACATTAAGGTCATCAACTGCATCCAGGGTCATCTCCAGTTGTCTGGACTTTTGTCCTGCCACTGGTCTTCAATAATCCTGGAAGAAAGAGTGAGCTTTGTACAACTCTGCCTTAATTAAATCCAATTTAGAAGCAAGTCAAGATATCACTTGTGATGTCACTGGTCCTCTCCAAAAATGAAGGCTGAACAAGAAGTTTTGCAAAAATGCTTTACATGCGTTGTTTTATTTGATCCTACAACAGCCCTGGGAGGTATGTGTGATTATTATTCCCATTTTACAGGTGAGAAAATTGGAACAGATAGAAGCTACTCAACTTGCTCAGGGTCACACAGCTAGTGTCAGAGGTTGGATTTGAATTCAGGATTCCCTGACTCCAAGGCCAGCCTTTATCCATTGTGCTACATATATAATAACGAAGAAGATATCCAATAATTCCTAGGGAGGATACTTGGGAAGAGGCTTGGAGGCAATACTTATGACCTCAGATGTCTATAACCTTCTGGGGTATGGGTGAAAACAAAGTAAACTTGAAATTTTGGTTCAAGGAAGTAAACATTTATTCACAGGTATGACAGAGATTGCTGGCAATAGGACTTTGACAGTGAAAGGACATGCCTTTAGGGGTGGCCAGGTAGCACAACGAGTAATAGCACCGGCTCCAGTGTCAGGATGACCTGGGGATCGAATTCGGGCTCAGACACTTAGCACCCACTCAGAAACACCTGGCCGTGTAACCTTGAGCAAGTTACTTAACCCCGATTGCTTAGGGGCAGCCAGGTGGCTCAGCGAGTACAGCACTGGCCCCAGTGTCGGGATGACCTGAGGATCAAATCCGAGCTCAGATACTCAGCACCACACCCAGAAATAACTGGCTGTGTAACCTTGAGCAAGTTACTTAACCCCGATTGCTTTAAAAAAAAAAAAGGACATGCCTTCTTCAAAAGAAAAATAAAAGATCTGATAGATGGATTAGTTGAGTAGCTTTATGTTTCAAGAAGATTCTTATCTATGAGAAAACATACCAACCTGCGAGGAGAAAGGGGGTAAAGGTCATCTCCTTGGCTGATTGTGAAAAGAGAGGAACAAAAATACTATCCTTAGGAAACTATGCTACAAACTTCCTGGTCAGAAGGAGCATATAGACTGTACCTTTCTGATATAGACAAAACTAGCCCAGAGGAAAATTGTAGTGGTGAGGGAGAATTTCAACTACTCAAAACTAAAGCTTCATTTTATTAAAACCAGAATACCTGATACATTCCTGACTGACCTTGCTGATGGTTTTAGCTCATGGGGAAAGGGTGGGGGGCAAGGGCAGAAAATAAAAGTGAATTGCTATTTTGAGCTTAATTGGTCCAACAAAAAGGAACTGGTTGTTGAAAGGGAGTTGATGAGAAGTCTGGGAAAATGTGGTGTTATCTTATAGTTAGGGATAGCTAGGCATAGTTGGTTAGACTGAAAATTGTAAAAAAAATATCAGAGAAATGATAGGCATAATTTCATGATCTGAGAATCTAAAAAAAAGGAATAGCAATGGGGGTAGCTAGGTGGCACAGTGGATGGGGCACTGGCCCTTTACTTGAGTTCAAATCTGGCCTCAGATGCTTACTAGCTGTGTGACTGTGGGTAAGTCACTTAAGCCCCAATTGCCTCAAAAAAAATTAGTAAGCAGTCAAAAATTAAATTCAGATAATACAATTGAGGACAATTAAAAAAAAACCCAACAACCTAGATCATTGATTTAGAAGGGATCTTTGAAGTCATCTAACCCAATCTCTTTATTTTACCATTGAGGAAACTGAGACCCAGGGAGGAGAGATGAATTGCCAAAGGCCACAAGGTAGCAGATCCAGGATTTGAATCCATGTCCTCTGACTCCACATCAATAAACATCAGTCAATAAATAATTATTAAGTGCCCCCCTATGTGCCAGATACTGTACTAAGCACTTGAACTCTAAAGGTACCACCCAGGCAGATATAGAAAGAAGAATAATGGGGAAAGGAGATAAAAACAATAATAATAACTTTAAAAAAATCAAATGAAGCCCCATAGCTTGTTAAGAAAGGTTTCCAGACTTTGGGTCTGATTGTTATTACCAATCATTCTCTTAATGAGCAAGAATTAGAAATAAGGACAAAGAAGAAAGTGAAACAAATGTTGGGGAAGAGATTGTTGATTGGGGTGGTGGTGGTGGGAAGAGAAGATCAAATGATGTGATGGAATTAAGTCTTTTTCAAACCTTATAAATTTGTAATTATTGGGGCCACTAGGTGGTGCAGTGAACAGAGCACTATCCCTGGAGTCAGGAGGACCTGAGTTCAAATTCGACCACAGACACTTAACACTTACTAGACGTTGGGCAAGTCACTTATCCCCAATAGCCCTGCCTTTCCCCCCTCCAAAAAGAAAGAAAATTGCAATTATTGGTAAGTAATAGTACCCAACCAAAATACTACAGTTATCCTTTCCACATTTCAAGGGACTGGGTGTGGCACTCCCACGATCTGGAAAATCCACGTAAAATCCTTTGTCTCTCTTTTAGTCTCAGAGAAGAAGTCTGAATTATTATGGCATTAAATGATAAAATGTTGATATTATACAATACTACACATATATTTTATGCATTTCTGAGTTTCTGAACTTTTCTGCGTCGTGTGTGAATTCTGCAAAACTCCCCCAAATTCCCCACAATATAATGAAACCACGAAGGTGAAAGTCATGATGGAGAAGGCATAAGTACTGATAACCCCTTGAAGAATTACTAGATCATTATTAAGTTGTGGCAACTTGGCCTTACGGCATTCATTGCCTTTGCATGTCAGAAAGAAAAAAACAAACACCATGCAATAGGGGTCACTTTATTGCTTTCATTGGTTAGCAGAGTGTATGTTTTCATGGTCAGCCACCCACTGAGAAGCAGAAAGCTCATTCTACCCTTGGTCTGCCAGGGCTCTCTGTTCCTGAACAATCACTTAGGTTTGCAAAGCCCTGGTCAGAGGGGATGAATTAAGTCTGGGATGTAAATGCATTTTATTTGCAGAGGGGGAGCAAGAGTGTTAAGTGAGCAGAGGCAATTGGAATATTATGTGTGAGAAGAACAATTCCCTTTCATCCTTGTAGCTAATGGACGGAACAAAAAAAGGAACTCTCTGTTTCATTCGATGATTCACTAACACCGACTGACAAGGTTTCAATTTCGGGGGCCTGCCCCACATTCAGCAGCTTGTTTTGTAGTTCAATAGGGCAATTATCTCTCTATCTGTTACAGAACATAAACAGGGATCTTTGAGATGTATGTGGGCCATAAAAATAACTGCATAAATCCTTCCTGTGAAAGGAAGGAGCCTGTGGAAGATGTGGGATTCTCTGTCTGCCACATACCTTTTTAAAAGATAAGTTTCCCCTTTGTTCTTTTCATCTACCTGAATTTTGCTCTAGGGGAAAAAAGATCCTTTATTGGTTGGGAAACACATTTTTATTTCAGAACTTCAAGGATCGGTGATTTTTTTTTTCTGAATGGGTATTTCTTCCATTGGTTCAGGTCTCTGAGTCTGAATTAGATGTGGCCAAGGCTCCCTGCTCTATTTTTAGGTAGGCTTGTCCTTGGAAGACAAACCTATCTAGCCTGTTGGTCACTAGGCTTGTGCTCTCTCTAGTCATTCCAGCTTAGTGGGATTCTCCAGGGTTTGTCCACTACTGCCATGACCTTTGAAAACCTAGTATCACCTCCACCTCATCTAAGGCTTTGGAATTAGGACTTTATTAGGGAATACAAACACCATGAATTACAACTTCAGATGCTACTTGCTAAGTTTGCTTCTTTTTTTTTTCTGTTGTCCTTCTTGATTAGAAATTAAGTAGTTTTTTTAATTAAATTTTTTCAATGAACAAAAATCAATTTTCTCTCCCTCCCATGCTCTCCCCTCTATCACCCACTGAAAAAGAAAAACAAAACCTTTTAAACAAATATGCATAGTTGAACAAAACAAGTTCCTACATGGAGTCCAAAAAGTTGTATGTCTTATTTTGTACCTTGATTCTATCTCCTCTCTGTCCAGAGGTGCCAACTGGTTTCATCATTGCTTTTCAGGCATCTTGGTTGGTCATTGCCCTGTTCAAAATTCTCTTATGGCTTTGAAAGTTATGAAGTAGCTTTGAAAACTATGTTAATCCTTCCCTTCCACTCTGTCCCCCCTGCCCCTGCCCAAATTATATGATATTTGCTTTGAATATATTTTATATCTTTTTATATGTATACGTATTGTTTCCTGAAGAGAATGCAAACTCCCTGAGGGCAAGGATTTTTTTTTTTTATATTTTGTCTTTGTATTCCCAGGGCCTGTCACCTCTTACTCTAATCTTCCATTTTTCAAGATCAGTTTGGGTGACTTTTATTTTGATCTGACATTTTAAACATACTACTCTACCGAAGCTTGCCTGTGGCTTCTGAGTCTAAAGAGGCTGTTGAACAGATTTGCTAAATCCTACCTTCTGTCTCCTAATCATCCAGCACCACAGAATCTGAGGGTTACAGAAGGAACTTGCTTGGCCATCAAGTCCAACCCATATCGAAACAAGACTCTTTACTATGTACTCTATGAAGGTCAACTTGTGTTTGCTTAAAGATTTCCAAATGAGGGAGAAACCAGTACTCTTAATGATGGGGTACCTGGGGGTCTAGGTCAATTTGTGAAACCAATTTGTAAAACCAGTCTGTGCAGTTATAACTGCAATTTGTATTGTAAAATTGTAATCTGTGAAATCCCTTTCCCAACCTCAGGCTCTGCCCCTTCCCCCTATCCACACTAGGCCTAGGCAACACCTTGTGATTCCTTTGTTCTTACTTAATCTCTTCCTGTCTCCTCAGGTCTGGCCCAAATCTCATCTAAACTATCAATGCACTAAAGTCACAAGTTCCTCTTGGTCAGCCCTAACCTTTATCACTGAGGTCCCTTCCCTCCATCCGGTCAGCCCTGACAATGGCAGCCCTACCCTTTAAAAGTAAAAGCCTGTACCCCTCTCACTCGCAGGTCCCCTAAAGGACTCTTGCCCGCTTCTCATAGAAGCGTAACAATAAACTTCTACAACTCTCACTCCAATTAAGCCTGAGACCTTGAATTCTTTCCAGATGCCATTGCAGGTTTTCTGGTCTTAGATAAAATCAGAGTTCCTGCAGAACCTAGAGGGAGCCATCCTTCATCATTGAGACAGTTTATTTCACTTGGGGATAACAACCATTGGGAACTTTCCCTTTACATCAAGCCTAAAATTTACCTCTTTGCCACTTTCACCCTTCTGTTGCTTCCCATTTTGCCTTCTGGAGACAAGCACAACAAATTGAATCTGTTTTCCATATGACAGCCCCAGCTCTTCCTGTGAATCTCTATTTTCTTTTCTTTCTACCCCTTTGATCACATCTAGAGAGCAGTTGGACTGTGCCCTTCCTTCTCCCTCCTCCCTCCACTATAGATTCACTGTAGATATTCCAGAGGCGAGCTTAGAGATGATTCAGTCCAACCCTTTCATTTTGCAGACCCGGCAGCTGAGCCCAGAGAAGGGAGATGCCCAAGGTCAGCCAGCTAGGGAGTGATAGAGAAGAGACTCAAAGCCAGGTCTTCTGATTCTAAGTCACATCCCACCTCATCCCATCCCACACATACCATCTCAGGCTCTAGGAAGGAAGAGGATTGGATTCATAGCTTAATTTCACTCCTATATAGATAGCACAGTCCAACAGGTTCAAAGACCCAAGACCCAAATTAATGAGGGCTCACATCCATGTCACCCTGGCTTCTCAGGGTTTCCCTGAGGCTTTGGCACCAACATCAACTTGGAATCTTTGTTCTAAGGTCACCATTGCTCAGTTTCTGCATCCAGGGACTCCACTGCCTGAAAAGGACAAAGGGAACAGACTAGAACCCGAAGTTGGATTCTTGGAGTCCTGGGGAAAAATGGAGAAGGTAGCCCTTCCCCCCCCAAGCAGCTTAGCGCATGGTGCCCCTCTTTGGATGCATAAGACCTTCACTTTTCGATGCAGCTGGAAAGAGGGCAAGCTAGGCAGTTTTAAAGAAATAATTCATTTCAGCTACACAGCCAATGGAAAAGGGCTTCTCCGTCCCATGTGGCAGGAGAGCACAGGATGTCTTCTCCCCAAAACAGGTCGCTGATGTTTTCCCACATGGATGCCACATGATCTGGGCGTGTGCAAAGCCCCATTACAATGATAATGTAGTCAAATTTATCATTTTGGAATAAGATGCAAGGTACTATGATTTCCACTATGCTGATTGTCCCCTTCATCCCCCCTACCCTTCCGGTGTCCAAGGTTACAAAAATTAAAAACTGTGCTTTGCTGTCTCCATGTTACTCAAGCCCGTCCTCCTGTATGATATTGCAGTTCATTTATTTTACTGGCTAGGCAGATTTTCTGCCTCTGTTCAGGTATCCCTACTTCTTTCCTCGGGCCAAACTTCTATCAAAGTACAAGTCAGAAGCTAAGCCAACATTAGGTACCTAACCTTTATTGACTAACTGAACTGCTGCTTATAATAAGTGGCTTGTGGTAGAGTACTAATGGAAAACTTTGGCCTCGCTTCCTCCTAGCGTCTCAAGCTTTTCCCATTGCTTTCTTCTTGGTATGCTATGACCTTGTACCTGTGGGTGCATCATGGCATACAAAGAAGGGGGAGCTGGACATCAGCTCTGGTCTGAGAGGCTCTAGGGCTCCCATTGTTTCCTTTAATTTCACCCTGGAAAGAGGTTAACTCATTAGCTGCCCTAATGGCTTTGGAAAGACAGCTACCAACCATCCTAAAATACAGTCTCTGTCTGATCACACTCTATTCTGTGGATATTTATAGCTTAGTTGTTTTGGGGTTTTTTCAGTCAGATGTGCAGTTCCTTCTTGTCTTCCCCATCCCTCCCCACCCCTACTCCCATGAGTCAAAGTATTTTACTGGCTAATCATAATTTATCATTTGGTTTCTCTTTTAGAATTATGTTTCAATCCTGCATGCTAATATTAACCAGCTTGTTTTGTCAGGATTAACTTAATATCCACAAGCTTGTCGTAATAGGGATTTATGAGGAGCTCTATATCATGTAACACACATTTTTCAAAGGCACAGAAATAAAACTAAATGCTTCCCCTACCCATCTGAATACCTACTATGGGCCAGGTATTATGTGTACTAGGTGCTGAGGATACAAAGGAAAAATACCCCAATAGGTTCCTGTTCTCAAGGACTCCCCAGTCTGATGGGGAAGACAACATGCAAGAAATAATGCATAAGTAAGACATAGACAAGATAAATTGAGGGGAGACTCAGATGGAAGGCACCAAGATGAAGGAGGCCTGGGAAAGGCTTCAGGCAGAAGGCAAAAGACTTTAGTGGAGACTTGCAGGAAACCAAAGGAGCCAGGAAGAGACCAGGAGGGAGAGCTTTCCAGGTGTGGAGTATAGTCAGTAAAAACGCTCAGAGGTGGGACAGGGTCAGGGTCATTGAATCACAGAGCATATGGTGGAGAGTAAGGTGTGAGAAGACAGGAAAGATAGTATTGTTTTTTGGTTTTGCTTTCTGGAATAATTTTCTTTTCTTAAAAATGATTTATTTTTAATTTATGAAATAAAAACAAGCATTTCCATAACATAATAGAATTAAAAAAAGATGATTGTGCATGAAACTGCAAAGCTCTTATGTACAACTTGCCATTTCTTTTAGCTATATAATAAAGTTATGTAAATTTCTTTTTTCCCCATTTTTTCTTACCCCCACCATCACTCTAGAGAGAGCTACCATTAGACACAAATATGTTTCTATATGTATGTAAATATGTAAAATTATTCTATACATGCTTCTATTTATTGGTTCATTCTCTGGATGGAGATAGCATCATCCTGCATATGAACTTTGTAGCTAATTGGGGTATTCATAATAGTGAAAATAACTTAGTTGTTCAAAATTGTTCTTAAAACAAAATTGCTCTTACCGTATACAGTGTTCTCTTGGTTCTGCGCATTCTACTCTTTGTTATTTTGTGCAAGTTTATCCATGTTTTTCTAAAATCAATGAGCTCATCATTTCTTAGAGCACGGTAGTGTTCCTCCATCATCACATACCATAACTTATCCAGCCATCCCCAATTGATGGGCATCCCTGAAGTTTCCAGGTCTTTGCCACCACAAAGAGAGCTGCTGTAAATATTTTTTAGAACATACAGGTTCTCTTCCTTTTTCCCTAATCATCTATGGAATAGTAGTAGTATTGCTGGATCAAAGGAAATAGGCAGTTTCATAACTCTTTGGGCATAATTCTAGTTTGCTCTCCAATATGAATATATTAGTTCACAGTTGGGGCAGCTGGGTGGCACAGTGAAAAGAGCACCGGCCTTGAGTCAGGAAGACCTGAGTTCAAATCCGACCTCAGACACGTAACACAAAAAAACTAGCCGTGTGACCTTGGGCAAGTCACTTAACCCCAAATGCCCTACCTTCCTCCCTCCAAAACGAATAATAAAAAAAGATTAGTTCACAGTTCCATCAACAATGAATTAGTGTGCCAATTTTTCCATATCCCCTCCAACACTTGTCACTTTTCCTTTCAATTATTTTAGCCAATCTGATAGGTGTAAAATGAAATCTCAAGGTTGTTTTAATTTGCATTTCTGTAATCAATAATGATTTAGAATGTTTCAGACTCCTAATGTATCCATTTCACTTTTCTAATGAATGGTGTGATATCTCTTATCACATTGTTCTGGGGTTTTCAGAGGATTCGATTCCACAAGCATTTATTAAATACCAGGCATTGATGCTTAGTGCTAGGGACACAGGATGCAGCATTAGTGCTTGCCCTCAAGGGGTTTATATTTTATAGATTGTCTCTGTCCACAATGCTTCAGGGTAATACAAAAATCATCTACTCTGGTTACTATGAAAAGATATAGTTTTGGATTACAGCAGAATTTGTGTCCTCTCCGTTATCTCTAGCTACTGCACCAGCAATGCACAAGGGATTGGCCTTCAAGGGAAAGAAAACAAAACAGTTTGCTCTACATCCTGGTGAAGTTTGAAGTCTCTTGATGGAGGACAAATAGATCAATAAAAACAGACAGACAATTCAGAAGGCTTTTCAACCAGCAATGACAAAATGACACCTTGAATATTGCTTGAGAATTAATTGCATTCTTTTTGGACAGTATCACAGAATTATACAGTTGGAAGGGACTCCAGAGGCCACTGAATCCAATCCATATATGAATAAGAACCAGCTCTACAATGTACCTGACAAGCAGCCATTCATACTGTATCCTCTGGGGATGAGGAGCTAATACAACTTCTGGATAACTCTAATTATTAGGAAGTTATTTTTTTTCTTAAAATATTAGAATTTAAAGGCTGAAAGAGATCTTAGATATTATCTAGTCCATTCCTTCCTATTTCACAGATGAAGGAACTGAGGCCCAGAGAGAGAAAATGACTTGGCCAGGTCACAAAACTAGTCAATCTACCAAAAGCATTTATTACATACCTGTGTGTTCCAGGTACTCTCTCTGTCCTCAAGAAACTTACATTCCACTGGAGACAACATGTTCATATAGAAGCATAACTAAAACATGTAGCATACATAACCAGACATGTAGTACATGCTCTGTGGAAACTCTACCAATTCCCACTCCCATTGATTTTTCTCAGGGGTCTAGGGTTAGCCTAGATTGCCCTCAGGGGAATCATTCTAGTGCTGAGCCCCCACTGGTGTGCTTCCCTTCCCCCTAAGATTATTAGTGATGATCAAATAGTCAGCCAGACTTAATTTGTTTTTAGAAAGGAGGTATTTACTTAGGGAAGTACAGTAATGGGAGTTGGCACAAACATTCTCCAAAAGGTCTGCTGTGTGTTCTCTGACAAGGAGCTATAGAGTCCCTGAGAAAGTGGACTCAAACTTCGGAAGAATGTGTAAGGGGTAACTCATGGAAGTCCTTTTACTAGAGTCCTCAAGATGCTCCCCCCAGGGTAGTCTCATCCTGGGCTCCTTGAGGAGCTGCCTTCCTACATTTTATTTCATCTCTTTTCAGTTCCTGCCGCCTGTTGACACCATCCCAGAGGTTCATGCTCAGATACTAATCGGAAGATGGGAAATCCAAACTCTTTGGAATCCTGTGAGGTCCTCCTTTGGCCAAGGTGGGGCAGTGGGAGGGCAGGGAAAGTTACGTGGGCCAATGCTAATGCTGAGGCTCTTCTCCCTCTTCCCAGGAAATTCTTCTTCAGGAATTTTACTGGCATGCTCTTTCATAGCTTTTACTACCATTCTTCAAGCTTCTTCCACCAATTGAAACGTACTTCTTTTGCAATGTCACTGTAGTTGATCGAGGACTGTTCCTACAACTAGTCTGATGTCTTAAATGAATTTATTGATCAGACGTGTTCTCACTTAAGGTATTATTTATTTATATGGGGATGATTCCATTGACTCAATTGACCCCCTCACTCTAATACTGTCTCCCCTTCCCCCTCCCCTATTTAAATATTTGCTTTTCTTCCGTAAATCTACCAGAATATGTTTGACAAAATCTATCGTCCCAAATTCTGGATGTCTCCTTAGTAACTCCAAGTCATGCTTACTCCTTGTTGGTTGCTGACTCTTTAAATTTATGTGGTCACTTTATTTCAGGCACAAAGCACATTGATTTTTAGCATGTGTCTATTTTAATTTTTAAAAAATGTGTCATGTTTGAGAGTTAGCATGGTGTAATGGGTAGAGAGCCAACCTTGGAGTTAAAGTCAAGAAGCTTTGGGTTCCTGTATCACTTAACTTTTTGTACATCTAAGACTAGTGTCCTTAACTTTTTCTGCCTCAAGGATCCCTTGGGTAGTCTGAAGAAGCCTATAAACCCCTTCTCAGAATGAGGTTTTTTTAAATGCAAAAAGAGAATCCGTGGGAATTACAAAGCAAACCGATTATATTGAAATAGTTATCAAAATATTAAAAAAAATAAGGCCACAGACCCTAGGTTAAGAAACCCTGTTCTAAGATTAGAAGTGAAAAAACAGCTCCAGATCTTCATTGGTAGGGAGCATTTCCACACTGGGAATTCTTTAAATGGATGAAATCATAAATCAGGGCTAAAAATATATACATACATATGTACATATTTGTTACTTAACCTCTCTAAATATGTTTCCTCATTTGTGCAATGAAGGGATTGGATTCCATGACCTTCCAGCTCTAAATCTATGATATTGTGAATTGTATAGAGTTTCTCTAACATTTATCTATTATCTATCTACTATTTATCTATTATCTATTATCTTTTACCTGTCATCTATTAATCATCTGTTAGCTATCATTTATCCTCCCCCCTCCTTCTCTTTCTTCTCCTCTTCCCCATTCTCCTTTTCCTCCTCCCCCTCCTCCTCCTCCTTCTCTCTCCATACTAGATAGTCAGCTCTTTAAAGGTAAAGACTATCTTATACAAACTTTGCACCTCTCCACTACATAAAAGAGTAATCTGAAATTAGTGGATCCTTAATAAATGTTGTAAACTCCTTGAGGTCAGGAATCAGGTCTTATTTATATCTTTCGCACACCAGGATTCCCACAATGCATTGCAACCACTTAATAAATGCTGAGTGGAGCAGGTAACTAGACCATTCTGTTATTGTCTAATCAAATCCTTCAGGTTTCTCAGCTTGAACTTGTCAGATGCCCTGTATATCTCAGGACGTCAGTGGATCATCAGCTGAGGTTGGGACAACTTGTCTAGAGGCTTGCCTACTGGAGGATGAAGGGGTGGTAGAGACAGTGCTTTCTGCTGCTGATGTTTTCGGGCAAAGGCAGCTGGTCATGCCACAGGGAGAAACAAGCCCAGTACCTGTTTTCTGTGTCTCTCTAACTAAAGGTCAAGAGGGAAGAAGAAAACATCTGTCCCACATATTTGCCCTATCACAATTTTCAAGCCACTTAGGATCAAGTTCTTGTCATTTCCATTGTGACCAACAAACTATTAATAATAAGAGCTAGTATTTATATAGCATTTAAAATTTTGCAGAGTGCTTTGCAAAAGTTGTCCCATTCTATCACAACCATCTGGGGAGTTAAATGCTAGTGTTATCCCATTTTTTACACATGAGGAAACTGAGGCAAATAGGGATGTGGATTATTTTTTATCATTAATATTGTTTGAACCTCACTTTATATGCTTAGAGATTGCACCCAGAATGTCATCCTGACTGCAGTAACTCTAGGAATACTAGATATGGCTACATGAAATTTTGGGTTTACCTAGGTCCTATATTTACCCAAAGCACTCTTGTTTAAGACTTGTTTTAGGTCCACCCAAACTCATGTTTTGGGTTCCCTTCATCTGATTCACATGTGACTCAGGTGCAGAAACCTTTGCAAAATCCTGTGTAATGTAAACCTTCTAGACCCTGAGGGGACAGGGGAGCCACTCCTTTCTCACTCTACTAAATGACCTAATTTATTTTTAAAACTATTTCAGATTTTGGGATTTGTTCTCTCTCTCTTTTTTTTTTCTGTTTGTAGGGCAATTGGGGTTAAGTGACATGCCCAAGGGCACAGGTTAGTTTTTTTTGTGTTAAGTGTCTGAGGTTGGATTTGAATTCAGGTCCTCCTGTCTCCAGGGCCTGTGCTGTATTCACAGTGCCACCTAGCTGCCCCCCGAGATTTGTTCTCTTGAACAACTGAGGTTAAGTGCAAGCATAGTTCCACTTCTATATGAGAATGTATTTTACAATGCTCTCCAATTCCTGGTTTAGTACAAGTCTAACTAGTTTCCTTGCCGATAGATTCTGCTTCTATTTAAAAAAAAAGAAATTTAAACTTAATAGACATCGATAAAAATGATCAATCAAATAAACAAACAGAATAGGGAGCAAATGAGCAAACCTTTGGCCTTTAACAAAATGGAACCGAAGGAATTAACAATTTACTGACAAGCAAAGAAAATCATTTTATTCTCTGTTCCCTTTCGGGCCTGACCAGAAATCCCCCCACCTTTGGCCCAGTTTTCTTCTGCCTTTCTTTTCTTCTTTTTAAAGAAATGTAATTGCATTGTGTATTCACTACTGGTTCTTTTTTTTTTTTCCCCTACATTTCCTTGAATTCGTAGCACTGGACCTGCAGTCAGGAAAACCTAAGTCCAAATCCAACCTCAAATACCGACTAACCATGCGACCCTGTGCAAGTCACAACCTCTTTGCCTCAGTTTCCTCATCTGTAAAATGGTTATAATAATAGTACCCACCCTACAGGGTTGTGAAGATAAAATGAGATAATTGTGAAGTGCTTGGCATGTAGTAAGTGCTATATAAATATTAGCTATTACATGTTCTGATTTTTAAAACACGAAAATATTGTTTACTTTAATATAGAGGAAAAGGACTGGCCTTCATATTTCCATGTTAAAGGAAATCCTGAAGAAATGCTACCAATGCTGGTCAATATCTTCTCTGCAATTTCTCATCACTTGGTGCACTTAAGAGTGACTTGTCCAGGGTCACCCAGTCTGTATATTTCAGAGATCTTCCTGACTTAGCTCCCAAGACCAGCTATGTCATATTGTCTTCGTTGAAGGGAATGTATGGTTCTCTTCATAGTGCCTGGCACATAGTAGGTGCTGTATCTGTTCAGTCTTCTCCAACTCTTCATGACTCCATTTGGTGTTTACTTGGCAAAGATACTGGAGTGATTTGCTGCTTCCTTCTCCAGCTCATTTTACAGATGAGGAAACGGAGGCAAACAGGCTCACAGAGTTATGAGGCGTCTGAAGCCAGGCTGGAACTCAACAAGATGAGTCTTCCTGACTCCAGGCCTGGCCCTCTATCTACTGCCCCATCTAGTTGCCCTTGGCTGCTATATAAATAGTAGCTGTTATTATATCTGTCATTGATCCAAACAGACCCACCATGAACAAAATTCCTCAGTCGCATTTATTGCATTAATTGTTAGTCATTTTATTGTTTTTTTATCATTAAACATAAAACAGTCTGTTGTCAGTTGAAATGGGAACTAGGCCAGCTCCCCACCGCGGGATCCTGGTGCAAAACCTCAGCCTCCCCATCCCCACGCGAAGCCTCCCAGTTAATCTGGGGAGAAGGCTGAGGGGAGGCCCCGCCAGCGCGGACGTGGCTGCAGGCCTCGGAGCCGGCTCAGGAGGCTGGGGGCAATGCTGCAGGAGCTGCCCCCTCTGTCTGGATGCACGCACGAAGCCCAGCACCACCATGCCGACCTGCTAGGAAACAGGGACGGGGAGAGAAGGCGGAAGGGGAGTGTGGGCGGGGCCAGGGCGGGGCCTACCCGGGGTGGGGGGG